>NC_092072.1:20558501-20743501 GCF_039877785.1 Chaetodon trifascialis
GGAGTCGAATCACCAAAACCTTTCTCAGTATACATTTTCTTTCTGTCCAATTTATATCTTCAGTTGAGCTTTTATTACCACAAGTGTCCTTAGATATCTAGAACTGATGAGTATGTGAATCTTACACTTTTGGAACACCTCTTGGAGTTTTTCATTTAACTTAAGCTTTCAACAATGTATACTCTGTGGACTACCTGAATAACTTTATGAGGGCTTCATCTACAAACACTATTTTTAATGAGTTCATGGCCTCCATAAAACAGTACCCTGTGCTACTCACCTGACCTCCATAAACCATCAATGACTCATTAGACAACTTTCCAGCAACAACATAAGGCCACGCATCAAGTGGAGCACCTTTTATCAGAGCAAATTTTAATACTGGCAAGTCCTCGTTTAGCACCTCTTAATTATCAAGCTGGCTTTCATTTCTCAGACATAGGGTTTAATTTTTTAATTCAGTCACGTGTTTTCAGGAAATTGCTGAATGCTCTTTATCATGTGAGACATTCGAACAGATCTGTTATGCTTGCTTTTTTTCCTGCTGTGAATACGGTGGTGGAGGATGACCCGAGAGCACCGCTCTCTGTTGAGCACACCTGGTTGCTGGGTACAAAGTTAAACTTTAATTTCTTTCCCAGAGGATCATCATGTTTTTAGAGCCAGCTCAATCTTATGTGTGAGTCTGACTTCAATTCTTCAACTCCACTGGACCTACCACTGGGTCCATCGATGTGAATGCATGCTGCATGGCCGAGCATTGTTGTAACCCACACAACTTTATTTGAAAATCTAACTATGATCTCAAAGTATCCCAAGACGATCAATACGTGTCTGAATGTGGGGAAATGTGTAAGAAAAAACCAAAACCAAACTGAAGCAGTTCTGCCTCACTGCGTGATGCAAAATTTAGTCAGGTTTTTCTATTAATGACATTTGGCTTATTATGTCAAGCTCTCATTGCTCAAAGGATGGAGAGTGAAAGAGTAGCAGCACAGTGAAAAAGGAAGCAAACAGCTGGCCTAAAAAGACTTTACACAGAGGTCTATATCTCATTAGTTATACTTAACCCCTTCATCCACAATTTTAGAACACCAATGTCAGTGTCACTGAAGCCATGGAACTTAAAACGTGGTCACATTATCATGCATCACATCGTCCAGTAATTTTTTTTCCTCAGACTGTCCAACGTCAAGTGGAGTATGTGATTAAACGTCCATTATCTGTTATAACTATCATTTAAATGATTGTTTTGTGACCACACCCATAACGTGCTCACTCCTATTTCACATGCTGTATAGTTTTGGTCTCAATCAATTTGTGACCTGAATTTACATTATTATTGATTATATTGACATGTGCAGAGAAACGTTTGTCTAAACGCCAGCAGCGGCTAGCCAATAGGGGGCACTGGGGCTCCGCCCCACCAGCTGTGGAGGGGAAAGATATTTTTTGTGGGTTTTTTTTAATCATTGTCAGTTTTACTTAATAGTGTGTGTGTGTGTGTGTGCGTGTGTGTGTGTGTGTGTGTGTGTGTGTGTGTGTGCGTGTGTGTGTGTGTGTCCCTACATGCAATTTAAACCATTTAAACAACATTTCCACCAACTGACACTCATTAAACAGTGAATTTCCACTGACAGACAGTGTATCATTGTCTCATGGGGCGCTCGGCAAAGCGCCCCTGACTTGCAGCTAAATAGCCAATCTGGTTATGGTTGCTAGGGAAAAATTATGAATAATTGGCCTATCAACGTCGCCAAATTTAACACCTGTGGGGCACTGGAAATGTAGTCCCAACTGCTATGTAAAATGCGTGAAGGTTTATGATTGCTAGAGCTACGTGAGTAGCCAGCGGGGGGAAAAAAAAAAAAAAAAAAGACGAGAAAGAGAGACGACGGCGATGGTGATGGTGGTAACAACTGGAGTTCAAGAGCAGCTTCCATCAAATTCGGTGAAGACATTATTAATGTACAGCAAGATGAACGACGGAGGAAAAACCTCTCGTTAAGGAGCTGGGTAAATTGTACAAACAGAGTTTTTGTCAGAGCTGGTTCAACCGTAAGACGTGGCTGGCAGGATGTGGTGCAGCCTATGCACTTTTCTGTTTCCCCTGTATCCTCTTCAGAAGTGACAAATGTGATTCGACTTGGACCAAGACTGGACTAACTGACTTAAAGCATCTCTCTGAACGGATCAAGAAGCATGAGAGATCCAAAGTTCACATGGAAGACTGCGTAAAGCTAGCTGTGTTCGGGAAGATTAGCATAGCAACGCAGCTAGATGATGGGCACCGCATTGCTGTAAGAAGGCACAATGAAGAGGTAGATAAAAACCGTATGTAAAAATAATATAGTTGTGGAGACTGCTTTGTTGTATCTCTCAGGCTGTGACATGCAATGACAAATTTTGCTGCTTCTATGGCACTGATGCTGTTTTCTCCAAGTAAATGTTGCATTTTTTTCTTGATTAGAGAGGGTATTAAAATCATCTGTTTATGTTTCATTTTTGAACTTGGTTCTCAATTCTTTGTATATGTTACATTTTTATAGGAAATGTTCTGTTTCATTCTTTCTTCATATGACTCAACCCACACTCACCTTAGACACTTCCCCCCTCCACTCACTCACTCACTCACTCACTCACTCACTCACTCACTCACTCACTCACTCACTCACTCACTCACTCACTCACTCACTCACTGTTGATTTGCATAGATTCAGCTGAAATCATACCCTTGTTGTGAATTTATCCCTTGACTGTATTGTATAGTATTTGATAGCATAAAGTATAACATAGCTGTAAATTGTTACTTCTTTGAAACTGTGAAATTATTATTGTGGAACTGCAGTCATTTTCCGACTGTTCATTTGAATGCTTATGCTGGATTAGGCAGGGAAATCTGTTGGCACACCAGCCTCACCAAGAATTTTTTTCACCAGCCGCCACTGCTAAACACATTGGTTTACATCTTGTAGTCTAGGGCAGTGGTTTTCAAAGTGGGGGCCGGGGCCCCCTGGTGGCTTGCCTCTGAGAAGCAGTGGAAGTATTTTTTCAATTCAATTCAATTCAATTCAATTCAATTCAATTCAATTCAATTCAATTCAATTCAATTTTATTTGTATAGCGCCAAATCACAACAGAAGTTGTCTCAGGACACTTTCCATATAGAGCTGGTACAGACCAAGCTCTTTTATCTACAAAGAAACCAACCAATTTTTGGTTCTACACCGCAAATGACAAAATGACCAACAAGCATGAGGCTGTTTGCCAACTTTGTAAAAAGCAGCCACCTTACTCTGCAACCACAACAAATCTGAGGACTCCGCTGCTAGCTGTAGCCCAAGTGAGGCAGGAACAACATCAGCTGTACAGACTCATCCTTTCTACCTTATGTAATTCTACACCTACACCTGTACTGACCTTGTTCAGGACTCAGACTGAATAAAGCCAAAACAAGTAAAGATATCACAGTACACAGTATGTATAGCCATTCCTCCGTTAATTGCATAATCTACTTTTGTTTTTCTGTTGTAACAATGAACAAAGAACCCAGTGGAAAGTCTAATCAAGAACCTCATCTCATGAAGCACATATATGTGCTCACTGTAAAAAATGATTTGAGTTTTTAGTTTCCTCCACTCATTTTCCTCAGTCAGTTCAACTAAAATGTTGGGTGTACTTAAAATATCACGTTTAACTGTGGCCAACTAGTCAGTTCAGTCAGAGTAGTTCAGGCAACATAGATTTCTTAGTTGACTCAACTGTGTATGTGTAGCCTGATAAAAATGCATAGGCAACCCCACACAACCAACAGGGCTGTCCACCTCCAACAATGCCATGTGCCACAAGAAACTTCCATTTTGGATTGGGGGCTCCCAAGGTAAGAACAAACTTTTCATTTGCTTCTATTTGTGGAAATGCTTGCTAAATTAAGTATTGAGCAGGTAAACCAGATACATTGCCCGGGGCTGTCAACGAAAAAACATGCAGCTGCAGTTTTTAGTAGCTTAAAATACCAAACATTGTTTATGGCCAATTTTTAAACTTGTGTGATTTTTAGCGAATGTCCCTATGATAACATAGCTAAACTGTGTGGTTTTAAGTGCAGACATGTTTTTTGGGGTTTTTTTGTTTTGTTTTGTTTTTTTTGCAGGTTAATGAATCATAACAAACATAACTGTTAGCTAGAAGGTACACATAGTTAGCATAGCAGTACACAATTCATGCACTTCTTAATATTTAAGCTCAGTGGATTGTATCGTGGTAAACTTTACAGTGTGTAAACTAGAGTTGGGCGGTATCCAAATTTTCATACCGTCAAACCTTCCCCACATTTTCCCGGGGTATACTGTATTGCTGTGACTAATTGAAAATCACTTTGCAGGGCAGCATGACATGCGCGCAGTTCAGACGGTCAATGCTCACACTAAGAAGCACCAGCCCTAACTTGTAGCATAACAAACTGACAGTGAGAAACTCTGCTAAAAGCCTCTACCAAGCATTGCCACCCAAACGAAACATAATTCATACCCCCAATGCGCATGTAACGAAAACACGAAAATATTGCACGTCAAAGGCACTGCATCTGTTGATTTCACCACTTCACGCAAACCACAAAGGCCCGGTAACATGTGAAAGCAGAGAGTCTGATGATCACGAGGATTTCTGGCTCCTCACTGTGCGACAAAAACTCTGCGAGCTAGCAGCCAAAGAGTAGCAGAAAAAGCTTTGCTAAATCATACAGTACCTTTGCTGTTTTGTGGTCAAAAGTTATATTCCAGCTCGAAAAAAACGCTGCTAATGTCTCCTCCTATGACTCTTCGTTAGTTTGATATCAATCACGAAGGTCCTGGTTGTTGCGCTCTTCATGCAATAAGCTATCTCTAGGGTTACTTCCTTCTGGATCGTCATTGGTGTTTCTATGGTGAACGTGGGCCGTGGGTCGCTGAGCTATTGACCAGCGTAACCACGCAGTTAGTTTCACCGCTCTGTCTCATGAATGAGCAGAGCGCTGACAGAGGACTCTGCTGAGCAGCCCGAAGTGTTATTTTACTGTTTTACTTGCATTTCATCCTTTTATAAGAGCTAAGAACAATAGCAAGCAGAAAAAAGGCTGAAAAAGTATTTTCAACAGAGGAGTTTCTCCGTGTGCTTGGATGAGATAACGGTACTCTGCTCAGATTCGCCTAAATGAGCGCCTGGACATACCTGTGTTAAAACATCTGTACAACTGCTCAGGTTCCTTTTTTTAGCATGTACTTTTGCTCCTTTTTCCTCTCCTTTCTCTCTCTTAGTGTGTACCTGATTGTGATCTAGCTAAATCTGTTCTAAGCAACAGTTTAGCTTGTCAAATACCAAGGGACTCCGCATCAGCCCCAGTGCACTCAGAAATAAGATTGCTACAGTTTTGACAGTTTGTCTTCTGTTATTGTTGTTCTTGTGTATTGAGGGTTCAAGCAAGAGAAAAGCAGCTGCTTTGCTTGGACCTCCACATTACCTGAAGGAGCATCCCAACAATTTAATCTGTGTCTGTGATTTATGTGAGTTAATTTTCAATGTGGCACGGGAAACTCACAGTTAAAAACAATTTATGAATTAATGTGAGATGGAGAAAGCTAAATAACTAATTTCAACATGATTTTCACATACTTGTGATAGTATAAATATCACTCCATCACTCATTTTACTCCAAATTGGGTCCATCATATTTGGTATTAAGAAAACTTATAAGATCACCAGAATACAAAGTCTGTGGCTTTAAGAGCAAAACAGGAAGTAACAGTATTCAGTCTTCTGTACAGCTAAAGCCTGTGCCAACTGTCTTCCAAAACCTACAAACATACTGAACAAAAACTGTTTCACTAAATTTGTGCGACATATCCCTCTGTTGAATATCTTTCTCTGCTTTAGGTAACAGGGATACAGCCTAGTATTAGACTAACACTGAATTACTTGGAAATATCTAATGTCTAACTAATATCGAGGTGTCCCGAAGTGGGTCTTGAATATTTAAGTAAACTGGCAGTATGTAATTTCATGTTGAATGTATCAAAATACTGCCTTTGTCATTGTATCTTTACCAACATATAGTAGTAGTAAATTAAGTATGGTGTAGTGATGGCACATTTTACATCCTTAATTACTGAATATTTCATGATGCTCTTTAGACTTCCAGTTCAGAAGAGGAGGCTACAAAAGGAGTGGACATTGGCCTTCTTATTGTTGCAGAGGAAGGTGGAAGCAAGGAAGAGTTGCTGGCAAAAGAGGTGATTGATGTTGGTGTTGTTCTGGAGGACCACATCATTCTGCACGACCTAAGAGATGTTCCTAATGCTTTTGCAACACTGATGGGTCTTCTGTACTGCCTTAACATAGACTATCCCAAAGGACTGAAGTATACATTTGAGCTAGTGCAAAAAGTCTTCATGGGCATTGGTGGTGGCGATTGTTCAAGGCAAAGTGTAAGCATGTTGGCCAAGTTAATGGCAGCTATCCGCTGGTCTGTTCAAGTTCACAACCCTTTAATCATTTAACACTTACATCTACTCACATTTTTTTCTCTCCTTGTAAATTTGGTTTGTTTACGCATTTGTTTGTGTGTGTGTGTGTGTGTGTGTGTGTGTGTGTGTGTGTGTGTGTGTGTGTGTGTGTGTATAATCGTGACTTGTGACCAGATTCCATAAAAGGTTTAAATTAAGTCTAAGAGGCTTTTCAGTGATCCAAAGGGAGAACAATGCTCATGAATGCTAATGTTTTGGCACAACAATCATGAGATTAAAGCTCTACGTAATGACTTTTCAGAGCAAAAAACTCATCTGTGAAGTTTAACCATTAGTAGTCTATGGAATAATGCCTCAAAGAGTGGGCCCCCAGTTTGGTTCCATCTTACACACGTGCACAAGAATGTACAGTACACAATAAACATTCCTACTGATAGCTTTTTCCCTGATTAACAACTTGTGGTGGTAATTTGCCAAGAAATGTAGCAATAAGCCAAAACAAAGTCAGTGAAGAAGAAAAATGCTAGCAAGAAAACATGAATGTCAGCAGTGGTTTCAAATCATTCAAAGATCTGCTTTGCACCAAATGTTTTATGAGGAGGAAAATGCATTCTTGGAGGCTGCCTCCAAAAACAAATTAATCCCCATAGACCCCCATATTAAAATGGCCATCTTCAAAGCCGAAATCAACATGTTTACAGCCTGGTACCAAAAAACTGTTCTGGTGTCCATAGCTAATATCTCTGCTCTGAATACACAGTGTGAATGTAAGCACTGTTTTTATTTGTTTTCTCTCATCACTAAATTCTTAAGTTCTTAAAACCCAAGTGAATCTTTGTAGATCTCTAGTTAAAAAAAAAAAAAAAAAAAAAATCAATCTTGGAACCAATCTGTTCACACACACACAGAAGGGAAATGTTCCTTTCAATGAATTCAGCCTAAAAACAAAGTGATTATACAGGCCATCATTCTACATACACACCTAACCTGAGAGCAACAGAGTGGTAAAAAGCCTATATTTTCAATTGTCTTATGAATTACATTATGCCTTGATCAGATTTATAATGTCAAAAGAGACCGATTAGTGATTACGAGCTATTATTAAGAGCTATACTTAATTCTATCAGTGGTTTCAGCTTAGGATGCTTGGTGGGCTATGTTCATGGTTACACACAGAGCTGGCACTTGTACCAAAGTCATTTATTTACAGGCAATCACCATTGATTGTTGAGGAGAGAAATGTATCTTAATATCAAGAGTCAATGAGCATAACATGCAAGTACAAGATCTTAATGCTTTGTCTGGGCACATCACAGAGACAGTTGGTGTCTTGATGCACATTAATTATACAGGGAACCAGAATTTCATGAACACATTCACTGCCAGGATTGACACATACCGGCACACATGCATATTGCACATTAAATGGGATTACATCTTACATGGGATACATCTGCAGATGCACACATCATCAGTGATGTAACCTGGAGTCACTGGGTGTTTGGTCGCACCAGGTCTCAAACTCACGAGGGCGACCCAACCACTTTAATTATTCATCCAGCAACACGCTTTCATTGTCAGCATAATAACACCCTTTTCCTGGTGATCTTGAATTGAATTCAGGAAGAACAAAGAAAAAGGAACTGGCATAAAACAGGGGACTGAATGTAAGTTACGGAAGACAAGGCACCAACTTTATAGACAGTTATTACGACACTAATAACAATGAACTAATGCAAGTAATGAATACAGCCTCCCTGGAGCTCTCTAGCATCCAGCTGGAGTGGGCTGGCCTCCATGTCTCTCTCTCGCTCTCTCCCTGTCTCGCAGCAAGAAGATATAATCATTACATATCCAAATTGGCTAGGTGCGCTAGGTTCAGAGTTTCTTCAGTTCCAATTTAGTTGTATTAGAACATGGAAATTGAGAAGGCTTCTTTCACGAACACCTGGCTTTCAAAGTGAAGTTCAGTGAGGCTCATGATGCAGCCGAGCTCAGGGCAGGGCCATGCTTAACCAGAACCAGACAGTTCAAATAAAGACAAGACACATGAGCCAAAAGTCAAGAGCTCTTCCATAGAAAGAGGGGCAGCAGTGTGATGAGATCGGTGCAACACTTCACTATTTCCCTTCTGTCCATCTCCTGTCTCAAAATTCTTACTTGCCCTAAATTATTTTTAAAGTCTTAAAGTGGCATGTCTTCTATGTCTATCTTCTATCTTCTATGCTCCAAAGTGTGACACTTTCTGCAGATGAATGACACCAAACACGTCATCTGAATTAACAGGATATCATACTCAGTAATAAGTGAGTGCTAGACAGTGTTAATCCAGGTTTGAATACCAGGAACAGGAACATCACTTCTTGCTAAAAAGAAAACTTATGAATAAATGTTCTAAACACTTTGACAGGTCTAATGAAAAATGATTTTTTTTCTCTGTAAGATCTATATCTGTAAGATGTCTGGTTCCCACTTCTAACACAGCTTATGAGCCAATAGTACAACAATGTTTGTATCACACGGTATCTTTGTGCTGTCCTTAAGTCTTAGTAGTTGGTGGTTGGTGTGGAAAAAAAAATGGAAGAAAACATCAGCACAGTGAGGCATGTTGCTCATACTGGTGCAGTGTGCACCAGACACACTACCAGCTACAAAACAGCTGACAATGTTATCATAATGATAACCTTTCGTATGATCCAACTGATGGCCCATCGACACTCTTCTAACCCTAACCCTAACCCAAGTGCCACTTGTCCTTTCCACTGTTTACGGTTCACTTTCACCAGACTGGTGAGAGTCAAAGAATATTCCAGTTATTGTCATTCAAACACAAAGTCGAAGAAGCAGACTGGCAAGTGCCAAAGGATGTTTTTGTTCTAACATTAACATTTTTTACCGTGTAGTGACTGTTGTTGTTTGAAGGGAGCATCGGCAGCTAGGGAACAGCAAAGAAGACACTGTCACAACCTTAGAAATGACATGCCTGCAGGACAGGCGGAATTAACCGTGATAATTAATTAACATCAGCTTTTCCCTGTATTTGCATGCTGCAAAATTTAATGTCTGACTATATTATCATTCATAGTTTTCTGTAGGATTATTTAGGGTATGGGCTGCATGGTGGAGCAGCAGGTAGTGTGCGTGCCTCACAGCAAGAAGGTTGCCGGTTAGATCCCTGGACGGGGCCTTTCTGTGTGAAGTTTGCATGTTCTTCCCGTGCATGCGTGGGTTCTCTCCGGGTACTCTGGCTTCCTCGCACAGACCAAAAACATGCTCATTAGGTTAATTGGTGACTCTAAAATTGCCCTTAGGTGTGAGTGTGAGTGTGAACAGTTGTTTGTCTTGTGTGTTGCCCTGTGATCGACTGGCGACCGGTCCAGGGTGTACCCCGCCTCTCGCCCGTTGACAGCTGGGATAGGCTCCAGCCTCCCCAGAACCCCGAAAGGGATAGGCGGTATAGAAAATGGATGGATGGATGGATGGATGGATGGATGGATGGATGGATGGATGGATGGATGGATGGATGGATGTTTAGGGTATGTTTTATACATTATGCATTGCTTTTTTCAATTACTCTCTCTAATTTTAGATTGACCAATCTGACATTCTGAAACCACTGGGACTACTAGAAAACCATTAACATAGTGTAGACTAAGCAAGCACGGTGTAGCACTGCTGCTGTGCTTGCTTGAGTGTTATTGAGTGATGTGAGTGTATGACCTGTACTTGTAAACCACCACTGCTTAGATGACAAGCTACATGTTACCTAAAGTGAGTCAGCCATATCCTAAGGTTACTATAGATTACGTAACATGAATATTTAAATGCAACTGCACAAAGCAACCTAAATCCACAGCTAATGTATGGCTACAACGTTGCTAAATAAATTCATGACTTTGTGGGTGGGCATGAAATATGCCAGTTGTGCAACAAACTGGCAACCATTTGAAGAGGCATGTGCTTCAAGCAACTGTGGTGTTGTGACATGAATCCAATGGAAGGGTGGAGGCGACATTTTGTGGCTGAATGTCATCAATAGCACCTTTAACGCACGCAGACAGAGACATTCAGACATTTCCAGGCTGGGGGACAAGTTCATTATTCAACTCTAAAATGAAACTCTAAAAGAAATAGATCTCCATCCAATTTCTCTCTCTGGTCATTCAGCTATTCATTTATTTCTAGGTATTTTTGGTATCTTACAATGGGCAATCATACTTTTATAGAGTAGAAAATATTGTTTTCATAAATGACTTCCTTTAATAATGACTACTTCTATAAAAAATAATCTTTTATACAAATTATTATTCCATTAGTTGAATTAACGTCGCTAAGTGTTCTGTCATGTTCTATGAAGCATGATATGAAGCTGATGTGACAGTGCATGTAAACATTTACCCAGAATAAATTGTAAGAATAAGCAATAAAGGCTTGCCAGTTTCTCAGCAGTGCACACAGCCTTCCTGTTTGGCATTGAACAAATGTTTGTATATTTGCATGGCTTTAGGACAAAAATGAACATACTGGCACACCAACCTCCAGCAACATGACTGGAGCTGAGCCCATGCAAATGAATGCTATCAGAGACAAAGTGTGATAAATGTGCTGTCAATAGAGATAGTGCGGTGCCACATCACACTCCCCATCACAGCCTAACAGAGCCAAAAGAAACCTGTGAGGCTCTCACAGACAGCATCACACATCATATGAATCACGGCATCTCAAAGTCCAGACCTCAGTATGCATCCAGACCGAACAGCACAGGGTCACACCAGACCCAGCGCAGAACTCAGTGTCATCTGATGGTTAAGATGTTTTTCCAATGAGTGTTAACTGGTGGCCCAGGGGCCACAACTGGCCGCAGGTTATTGATGAATTCCATTCCTTGATGCTGACAGCAGCACACTGGTAAGTAACTCTGAAGATGTCAGACAATCACAAAGATTGTCTATTTGACACACTTGGGTTTATTTTCATTGGCCAACTGCTGTGTTGAGTAGGGATGTAACAATACCAAAAACTCGTGGTACGATAGTACCTCAATATTAAGACCACAATATGATATTTACTGCAATATTAAAAAGAAGAAAGAAAAACGACTTGAAAAAACGCCCTTTATAAATTAATGTATACATCATTTTTTTCCTTTTCACCATTGTCAGTTCTTGAAACAGGAAAACCGAAATATTGCCACACATCAGCTCTAAAAGTCGATGGAGCATCTTCAATCTCTTTTTCGTTATCAGTACGTTCATCCGTAATTTTCTCGTTGGGTTTATTTTTATCAGCGCTTGCCTTACACACAAAGGATGAAGGAGTCTATCCTCTTGACTACTATGATTGCGCCCTCTGCTGTTCAAACAAAAAGAATAAAATTTTTCGAGTGGTAACTTCCATTGTACTTCATCGTATTCATTTTATTGATACACCAATTTTCCACATCAGCCAAACAGAAATACTTTCTTCAAATACTCAGCACATGAAAACTAGTGCAATGTAATGAAAAATGACATTTGTTGTCTTGTTACTACAATGGCAATGAGCTGAGCTATCATCATAATGTTGTTTTTCTCCAGCCAGATATTCTAAGTGGAGCTGCTGGATGTCTTTTGCAGGGCGACCTGTTCACCTGTGGAATGTTCCAAACAGGTGTTGTTGGAGAAGTCTACAACTTTCCCAGTCTTTAGTTGCTCCTGTCCCAACACATTTGATGCAGCAAATGTGCTGCTGCATCAAATTCAGAATAAGCAGATATTTACAAAAGGTTGATGAGGTCAAACATTAAATATATTCTTTGAAAGTATGATATTATTTTGTGAGGATCTTTACTATATGTGGTTTTCAAAATCAGCTTAACTGGAAGTTATGTTTGCATGAATGTTCATCATGGATATAATGCACTTTGAAAGGAAGTCTTCAGTTGGTTTCTCTCATAATCAGTGCTTTTACATTTCCAATATGTAAAGCAGAATAAAGGTGAAAGATTTATTCTGGCAGGCTGATAAACAAGCTGTGTTGTTTCACACTTCACACTTTGACATGGACCATTGTGTTACGTGCTTCATCACTGAGGATGCTCTTAAGTAGACAAGCTAGGAAGGCTAATGAAAAGAAGCAACAGACAGTTCAGGTAATAACGTTACCATTCCCTTTGTTTTCTTTTCCAATATAGGTTTGACCTATCTGGGGGTCTGTTTGCAATGTGTCTGTCAGTCCATGGGTGCAGTGCAGTGAGGAAACTCAAGGCAAGAGTTATACATTGAAGAAGAAGAAGATTTTTTACACACAACATGCAGAGTTGAGGAGCTGTACACGCCATGCTTATGTGAAATTCTTTCCCGCTATTTGACCCATCCATGGTCAGTCCTTCCTCCACGGCAGACCAGGAGCGGTGGGCTGCCAGTCGACCAGTGCCTGGGGACCAGTTCCTCTTTGTCACCATTGGTCAGGTGGTGATCTTCTTGCATGTTTTTATTGGGGGTATTTTTATGGAGGATACCCCAAGTGAACATGGGGAGAACATGCAAACGCCACACAGAAAGGCTTATTTTTCCTCGAGCAGCAGGCACCAGGACACGCAGCGTGGAGGACAGTGTGGAGACAGCGTGGAGGACACGCCCAGCACTGGTTCGAATCCTGCTGTGGTTCGAATCCACAGCAGGACCTTCTAGCTGTGAGGCGACAGTGTTACCACCGAGCCACCGTGCCACCATATCATTGTATATGATATACTGTAAATTCTCTAATGTCATGTTCAAAGGAAGAGCGTTTGTGTGTGTGCATATAAACTTATATATATATATATATATATATATATATATATATATATACACACACACACACACACACACACAGTATATATACACATACAGAGAGAGAGAGAGAGAGAGAGAGAGAGAGAGAGAGAGAAATAGGTTTTTTCAATGTTGTCCAGCCTGTTGTATT
Organism: Chaetodon trifascialis; assembly: GCF_039877785.1. Classification (NCBI taxonomy): domain Eukaryota; kingdom Metazoa; phylum Chordata; class Actinopteri; order Chaetodontiformes; family Chaetodontidae; genus Chaetodon; species Chaetodon trifascialis. The sequence continues at coordinate 20,571,947 of NC_092072.1, forward strand.
TTCTATAGACTACATAAAAAGAAACACGTCAGTCTACCATCATTGTGGCAGAACACTTCAGATTTGGACAGCGTCCCATCATCCTCAGCATGAGTAAAATACAGATGCTCAAAGGCAGTTTTCAAGCAATGGCAGTACTTTAAGAGGTGTGGTGCAATTGTAAACTGTTGAAATAGAGGCAAATTGACCAATTTTTTTTTTTTTTTCTATCCTAAAACAACTGTTTTGGCAGTGCTAGCAAGTACACAGTATCTACTTGGATACCATCACTGATACTGTTGACCTAGGTGTATTTTTCTATGTTTTTCTTTCTTGCAATGGAATAGATGTTTGTTCCACACAGCAGCAAGTGGAAACTGGAATCCAAAAGGATAACAAGTAAAATTCTAAGGGTCATGGGTCTGGCTTTCTCTAGCCCCATCACTGTTGACTGCTGACATTTTGTGTTTTACTTTCTAAAAGTGAACTGAAAATAAAATGAAGTTTTGCAACCAGTGTATATATCCTTGATTTTTATTTTGACATGCGTACGACCACACAAGCAGCTAGAGGACAAAAGTTGTTGGTTGTTGCTTTAAGCACTCCGTACATTACTCCTTGTCATTCAAATCACCGAGTCCTGAGGTCATTGGAGCACTAGCAACCTGTGACCTCAGTGGTTACTTCATTATTCGGTTACGTGCAACCTATGCAAACAGAGAGAAAGTTTTTTTTTAACCCGTCATTGAGCAATGAGTTGTATCTTCAGAGTGATCCCACAGATGTGTTATGTCTGCCCTGAATGAACAAAAAGTTGCCCCAGGGTGAGTATAACATTTACACATTAACAGTATTCATTTAGACTATGCTTGCCATTGGAGCAGCATGTGCAGCAGACTTAACATACTGTATGTCTCATCAAAGAGCTTAGCTGAGAGGTGATATACTGCATTTAAATGTTGGCTTCATCCAGGCTAACATTTCATATATCATTCAGGACAGATGGAAGACATCTGTGGAATCACAAGAATACCTTCGAAGGTGCAACCTCCTACTGGATAACAAGTAAAAGAATAACGTTTTGACTTCCAAGTTTTGCATAGGGGACGCTACATCAAATCATCAGATCAAATCACGGACTAAAATTCAATGTGCCAACGTTAATGATGAGCTTGAGTTTTGGCAGACTGGTTACTAATGAGCATAACACAAAGTGTGCAGAAGCTTGACTACAGCAGTCAGCAGGTGCTGAAACAACATTAAATAATACAAAGTAATCTCTAGTGGGTATCAGTACTAACATTAGTAAGCTAGATTCAGTAACTTCCACTTCTTAAGTAATCGCATGATGGGCTCTCCCAAATGTTAAACATTGTAAACCAGGGGTCCTCAACTACATTTGTCCAAGGGTCAGAATTTTTATAAGCAGGCTCTGTGGGGGCAAGAGCCTCATAAAAAAAAAACAAAAAAAAACAAACAAGCAAATTAGAATTCATTTAGTTTTAATAAGCCGATTATTGTTTAATATTTTCACTTTCTTAGAAAATTTATGTTATTTTTATTAGCCTATATCAGTGAACACACATTAAAAACGTGGGAAAATCCATAATAACAACCAGAAATTTAGCTACAAAATGCTCTCAGACCCCCACCAAGGAGGCAGTCAGTGCTCAATACAAATGAGCCCTTATCTCAACAAAAATACAACATGCAACAGTTGGCCAGCAAAAATAAAGTACTCATGCATTAACTAGATAATCTTTGTGATTCCCTGACAACCCCGGAGGTACCTCCCATAGTCCTGCCAGTGTGTTGGCTACACAGGGCTATGACGCACTCCTGTCAGTGGCACACCACAGAAGTTAAGAGTGCATCTCTCTAGCAATGCTGGAATTCTCATGGCAGCAGATGACTGCTGTGAGAAATACCCACCCAGAAGCCTGAAGCTGAGACATTATTTCTAAAACTAAAAAATATAACTATATATATATATAGGTATACTCAATATTTTTACACTACCAATGAATCACATGACCACTTGCAGGTGAAAGGCATCATAGTGACAAAGCCAGAGAGCCTGGCACACAACACACAACTCTGCGGGTCTTTCCATCGTGGCTTTCAGCTCATTGTTTCACTGGTCTGGCCACACCTTTACTGTTTTGTACTGTTTGATTCAGTCCCATGGCTCTCATAGGGTGGCTTCCAGCAGCAGCAGGCAACTGCTGACTATGCTACCAACTACTACAGCAGACAGACAAAGTTAGCAACTAGTGTGTGAACACAGAGAAACATTTAGCCACTACAGCAACAGCATTCACACAAGAATTAACATTTTGTGGTCATAAACACGACTTCACATGAATGCTGCTTTTGCTCCATATCTGCCAGTTATATTTGTTTGTTAACAAGGTCACCATGTCAACATTAAAAGGTGATAAGATATTGTCAGTGTTGTGTTCACAGCTCATTTCCACTTCCCATATTTATTTTTTTTTGAGTAAACTGATTACATTGACCATGTGGTCCCAGAGTGTGAGTATGAGTTTGAGAATGGTGTAGTTTTATGCAGCTTTGAAGTGACATTCTTGTTAATCCATATACATTTTGTAGGCCATTTCAGCCCAAAAGTCACTGCTTGAGAAAGCAGAACACCATTTAGATTGTGCCCCACTAAATTATTTCCCCATCACTTCTTCTATGAGTTTTCTTTCTTACTGTAGTTGCTGAACATTGTCTGAAGTCTTGATTCCACCAGTCAGCAGGAGAAATCGGCGATGCAAGGCACTCATGGCACTTCTTGACTCGTGATGGGAATTTTATGTAAATCACTTGACATATTACCTCCCCTCTCACCTTCACAATGCAGAGCACATTTCTGCAATCCAAATGCAGTGGCCTTAAGATTTGTCACACAGCACATTGGAGCATGTGCAGTTTTTAAAGCAAGCGGCTGCATTTCTGAGTGAAACACTTATTGATATAAACTGTATGGGCTCGGTGATTTGACTGATAATGGGGGGTGTCAATGTGTCAGGCAATCGGTTCACACAAACTGTTTATGTTAATCTTTCCCCTGCCAACAGAGAGATGTAGGTCATTACATTAGATTGTAGAGAGGATCCTGCACAGAAAAGAAGTGCTGGTTAATGATCTGAGGAGAAGGTTGGATAAGAGTTATGACAGGACAGAAGGGACGTGTCCATGACTTGATAGCCTACTGTAGATATGTTTCATTTGAGACATACAATTGTTCCTTTTAGATTTTGCTGTCAGATCCTTAATCACAAAATTCCCTATTGCCTTCCAACAAGTGGCTTTTCTCAAGATTATCCAATATCCAATAGTGTTCTGTCTCATTTGTCCACTGTGCCATCATGAAGTATTAAACTGGAGCAGTTTAACCCACCTCTATTAGAAGAGGTCAATGCTGCTAAATGATTCCTGACTCTGTCTTGGCATAGCTCTTTTCAGCAAAACACAATGGAGCACTTTCCATTTCAAGAAATCTCACTTTTAACTGTCGGGTACCACTGTGACATGTCTGACTGGTGGCTCCTTTTCTGTGTCACTGAGCAGCATCTAAGGCCAATTGTCAAAAACCTTAGAGTTTTATTCCAGCATCTTCTCACACCACCTCAGTAACCACAGCCAATATTATGTCCATCTCCCCTTTATTTATGGATCGCAAGGCACAAAGAAGTAACTCATTGGGAGTCTCACGCAAAGTGCGACTCTGAAACACAAGCCTGGAAAACAGTCTGTCTGGTGTGCAAAGGGCTAACATGGTTGATATGGGCTGTAAATGACACTGACAATGGGAAACTGTTTTTATGCACCTTCGGAACCAAGCCAAGGCAATGTCAGTCTGTCTGTTGATCAGCTGGTTTGTCCATCAGTCTGACAATTTGGTCCAGTGCAGGAGATCTGAATTATACAAATTTCTATGAAATCTCCTGTGGCTACTCATAGTTCCCAGAGGATGACTCTTAATATTCTGTTGATCCCCTGACCTTTGGTCCAACACCACTATTAGGTCAAAATTTCTACTTGATTAATGCTCATCATACCAGTATTTAAAATGTCCAAATCAATTCTTTTCAATGGAACTACAGCAATTAGAGAATTCACTCATAGGGGTGAAGTATCACACAAATTAGAATTTGAGAGACCACCTACTAAGGTAGAGCTCATGCCTGGCCATTTAAGAAGTAAGATATAGCTTTGTTTGACTGGTTGATTTGTCAGTAGCCAGGTTTCATTAGTGAGGTTTCACAGTTGTAAAAAGAATAATATCATACAAAAAAGCAATGTTTCATATGAGTACTTAATAATACTCTAATGTCTGCATTCTAAAAACAATCAGTCATATGTCCTTGTATCACCTCAAGTGTGTTAGTAATTGATGCCCCCTCCTGTTCTATGGGTGACTGTTCTATATCATTTGGTCTGATGAAAGTCTGTGGCAAGAGCTCAGACAATAAATTGCCAAATACAACAAAGTCAAGAGTGAGGATGCTTTGATTTCGTGTCAGGTTATCAGTCAATAATACGCATTTCATCTCACAAAAACAACTGGACCTGGCAACTCCTACAGACATCTTTTTCCAAAGATGTTTATGTGGGTATCGATGCTCATGTGCATTACCCTCAGTATATCTTTCTCTATTCACAACACCAAACATAAAAGACATTGTGTCCCAGCAGCGGGACACACGGACCAACAGTTAACCAGCATTAACATGAGTAATGGATGCTTGTTTTTATCAAAGCAACATTTGACTGACATGACATTTCAGTGCAGATTATGTCCATATGTAATTTAAATGTGTGTTTTAATAAAATATTTTTATTTTATTAGTATTTCTGGTTCCAACCAGTGAGGGTAGTAATCAACTAGATGAGTAATCACACACATCCCTAGTCTGTCTAGTTTGTGGAGCTGGCACTGTTGTCATGTATCAGCTGGAGATAAAGAGATAACAGCAATACAATTACACACAAATGTCAGATTATTACTGTAAATGATTGATATCCTTGGTGTGATACATTGGTCTACATGTATTTATGCTCCTAGCCATCACAGGATGCTTTGGAGCAAATATTGCAATAATATAATAATATTGACTGCACCTGGCTTGATGTGAAAATGGGTTACAGTAGGGCTTTACACACACACACACACACACACACACACACACACACACACACACACAGACAGACAGACACACACACACACACACACACACACACACACACACACACACACACACACACACACACACACACACACACACACACACACACACACACACACACACACACACACACACACACACACAGAGTCTGCTGTCATATTTAGTCTTTTCTGGCCTCAATATAAGATTATCAAATCATTCGCATTGAGCCTACAAGTTAAAAAGAGTGCTGATGGAAGCACATGAAATACATGTTGATAGGCCCCAGGGAGTGTTTTTTTAACTCTTCAGAACAACACAAGACACCCTCAGCGGAAAGAAACGATAAGGGACAGATGAGTGGGCAAGAGCTGGGGGTGGCATAAAATGATTCACCATGGCCTAATTCACTCCTTGGTCACTCTCAGTCCTAATGTTTCAGAGCAATTTTACACCCTCCCTTGATATGCTGGCAGTGGGCCTCGACTTCACTCTTGGGAGTCAAAAAGGCAAAGGCACCACTGGCTCCCTCTCAGAGCACACACTGCAGCCCAGTATTTCCACAGAGATGCCTCGCTGTCACTGCAGGCTCAGACAAACATGAGCCCAGCAGAATCAGTACAACAGATGAGTCTGAAATGGTGCCTCAAGGCGAGCTTTCATGTACTAACTCAAACCCAGTCTTGCCAGATGACTACTGGCTGCTCCAGCTGAGTGTTAGCGCTTTGATAAAGTGATGCAGAGCTGAGGGATGTTTGCAGATATGAGTTTGACAATCTGAAAAATATTAGAGGTAAGAGTTCAGTTTGGTTCACTGCCCAGTGGTGGTGTCTGATTCTGAAGCAGGTTTGTTTCGTTTGGATGTCCACCAGCTCATTCCACCTGGTCAGCGATGAAGAATCCTGGAGAAGTCTCACAGTAAGCTGCTTAATATTGCACAATTCTACCCCATTTTGGTTTCCACAAAAACACATATCGCATTTGTCTATCATCTATTGTCACAATTTATCTATCAAGCTGTATGCTATAAGCTTCACTTTCCTCACAGTCTGCTATACCATATCTCAAAACTATGAAATGAGCTGCTGGTGTTTCAGTGAAAAAAATACTCACTTAACTCCTCCATCATTTCACTTTAACCAAATTGCCAAACGCTGTGTGACAGAATGAGGCTGGAGACTTGCCAATAGCGCCATTGAGAGAAGTCAAAAGGCTGTGTAGAGAGAGATTTTCATTTGCCAGTCACTGAAGCCTGGGCTTCTCCTCGACTTCTTCTCACTGCCTGGCTCAAACACCACATTACAGAGGTCAGCTCGCTCTGGCCGGGCAGATCTCAGGACAGGAAGACTGCTCAATATCCTCAATTAGGTTAAAAAACTAGTTAGTTGAGAGAGCTGCTGCTCTGCACAGACCTTTGGCTTTACAATCAAGAAGAGTTATCCTGTTGGGTTTTGTGTGCAGAAGGCCAGGCTCGACAGCCAAATGAGGCTCCTTTGGATAAATGGATTTTATGCTCTAAAGGACAGTTAAGAGAGTGAAAATGAAATCTTTGCACCTGCACCAACTTACATCCTGAGTGATCACATTGTAATTGGACTGAGGAAGAAGCAAAAAAGTTTAGCAATGAACGCACCCAAGAGGCTTTAAAATTCAAAATGAAAATTCAAACCACTTGGCCAGAGACACATTTCCACACAACGCAACATTTCTAGCATCTACATTAGTGCCTGTAGTCTACATGTAACATTGACAGAGAGGCGACCAGGGTACCAGGATGGACATTTGTAACTCTTGCACAAAAATCTGTGGTCTCTCAGCAGGTAGTCTTCAGCTTGCAGCTCAACATAAGTCTGATCTTAAACTTGAGTGTAGAATCAACACCAGCTCCTACTTTGGATCTCGTTACTTTCACACCTACACTCCTTGAGTTGTTCAGATGCATCATCTCTACTTACTCCATAACTTAACAATGTCTGCTTACTTTACAGCAACAGCATTTATTTAGCTGACATTCTGCCTTGTGGATACAACCCAAGAATTGCAAGAATATAATACTTTCAAATATTATATTTAATTTCTGCCATATTCAGCAAATTGATCCCTTAAATCTCACACAGTGGCCCAGTAAATAACCACTGACGGCAGAAAGTACATAAACAAAGAAATAAATTGCTTGATTAAAACATGTGCTGAATTACCCCTGAAAAAATTACTGTTTGGTCATGTGAAAAAAAAATACCACATTATTAAATTCTGCAGATGACGTTTGATGTCAGAGTACTTGTCAAGATAATTTTTTCCATCTCCTCCCCACCAATCGACATACCCCTCTATCCTAATTTCATTTGTTCCTCATGCTCCCATCTATTGATAAATACTCATGATAAATACTGAATTTCACATTCACTGACACTTTATTATTAAGATGCTCTCAGCTCTGTGAATAGATGCTGAGAGGAAACTATTAAACTGAGTAGACACTCTGCATTTTTAATAATCTTGTGCATTGTGTTAACTCACACTCCACGTTTGAACCCTGTGAGTCCTTTCTGCAAGAACCTGAGACTTGCATGTTGACACTTTACGGATCAACAGTCTGGCACCAACATGGAGCTCACACGGAACACAAGCATCTAATCCCTGGCTGGTTTGTCCAGTTTATTCAAACAAGCCGACAGAGTCCTTAATAACGTTGACTAAAAAGAGAGAAGGGCTCAGTTACTTTGTGTAATTCGGCAGCTGTTCCTACATAGGCCTGGGCTGCTGCACTAAATACACTGCATGATGGACAGGAATCACACAATCAGGAATCACACAATCAGAGTTTCTGGGAAAATCTGTTGAAGTCCAATATGTTTAAATCCCTCCAGTCTCCATCTCCAGTGAAAATATTCTTGATATACACATCGTTTTCCCCAAATGCTTCTCTGATGTCCGCCCTCCCACTTGCTCATCTCTCAATATTTTCACATCTAACTCAGTGAATTAAAGGTTTATTTCAACCAAACCAGAAATGGTGATGAAAAAATTTTGGTCACTTTTATTTTGTTTCTGTCGAGTTTGAATGAATTGTGTTTTACATTGCCGAAATTAGTGTTGCTAGAAATGGAAACTGTTGTCTCTGATGAGATGCAGCGGCTGTTTTTGGTTAAAAAAAAAAAAAAGATCTTACTCATTAACAAAAAGGTCTATTTCTGGAGGGTCCTTTCCATAAAGACAATTCTAACAATCTGAGCCTGCCAGTGATAAAAACACTTTGAGGGGAAGTACACTGACAAACACACGGGAGGGATTACGTTGCAGCCTGTTATAGTCTCCATCAGTCGGGTAGATAGGGTTTAAGAATTTCTTCCATTTGTTGTTTTATGGTATAGAGGGATCAATATCAAAATCCCTTTAGCTCACTACAGTTTAAACAGATCATTTGACAGCAGTCAAGTAACAAAACTGCAACTGCTGAAACTGCAACATTGCCACCCAAAGTTTGTGACATGCAAGAAATCTGTCCAACTGTCCACGAGCCAGATTGTTGAGTCTTCAGGTAGTTAAGCAGACCCCACTTAAACTGCACATCAAACCATAACCATGATCAGGCAGAATTTTGTCCTGATTCTAAAATTAGTCAGGGTGACCAATTCAGGGCTAAATTCAGCCATAACCAGTACAGTCCCTGCCTTGCTTTAGCTGTGAACTTTTAGCACTTTTAAGAGGACTCCCTGTGGTAAGATAAGATATTTGGTGCCATGATGATTTTTTTAAAATGCTGGTATTAAAAATACTCTATATTACTATTACTATACTACATTTTAAAAGATTTGTGTACTTTTTTGTACACATGGCACTGGTAAATGCCATCATAATGTTTTATTATCTCTGCCAAGCTTAAAAGTGGAAGGAGTCAAATCAAATCAAACTTTATATATATGGCACTTTTCATACTTAAAAGCAACACAAAGTGCCTCACAGAGGCTAAAAACAACAAAGAAGAAAACCCAGCCCTCCCGCCCCCATAAATACATACAGAGACATATAGAGACACACACTCACAGACACGCATGCACACACACATACACCCGCGCACACATCCATACGGCAAAGGATAAGCCACCTTTGGGGGCCATCCACACTGAGAGGGCCCCCGGCCCATGACTAGGGAGCACCGCCAAAGGCCACCCTGACCCAGGCAAACAGGAGGCCCCACACCAAGGTGCAGAGGCTTCCAGCCATTCAGGCCAAAGCCGCCCCCTTGTCCGTTTGGTCATGTGTGTGCGTGTGTGTGCGTGTTTGTCTACAGCTAATCTCGAAAACTACTGCACCCATCAACCTCTTTTTTTTTTTTTTCCTTCATTTATGACTGTATGTTCAAAGACCTCTCGTGGTTGTGGTGATTCACAATTATTGAAAAATCTATTTTATTGACAGCCATTTTATACTGCCATTGACTGCTCTTTTAGCCATTTTATGATATGCATTACAGCAGAGCAAAAGGCTTGTCCGGCAATTGGCAAAGCTGAAAACATCTATACAAAAGTTTGGTCGTATCTCGAACTGGAGAATCTGCACAATTAGAAGATGAAGGAATCCCTGTTTTTGACATCTTTGCCACCATCTTGACTGGAAAGGGAGCAGGGAGGAGCAACTAGATGTCAGATGGGTGTCAAGGCAAAGTTGAAGACACTACACATTACAGTTTCAAGTCATTGGAGCCATTAGGCAGGACAAGGACCAGTGTTTTGTTCTAACTAACCTAATCCCTGTGGCTCACTCTCAGGAGAAAGCTGCACTCCATACAGTTTAAGTCAGACAGCATCTGTAAACACTGGGTTTCACCATAAATCAATAAAAGAGCTCTCCGGTCCCCACCCAGTTAATTTACCTGGGTGTGAAATTAACTTTGCCACCATGAGAGCAAAGCTTTCACCAGCCAGGCTGGATGTACTCAACTCTCTACTGTCACACATCATGACCAATAGAGTGGTGATGGCACTATCAGTGATTACTCTGCTGGTTATGATGGTCACAAGCCTAGTGGTTGTCTTGTTAGGAGTCCGTCACATGAAGGACATCCAGAGGTGGTTCAGGCATCTGTGCCTTGAACAAGTTCAGCACAAGAGGCAAATGCTGACGATTCCTCTCTCACTCCCGTCAGACCTGACATCCTGGAAAACTCTGTGTGTTCTGTGGCTCCTCTCAGAAGAGCAGGGTTACACGTATCAGTGTACTCAAACAAGTCTCTTTCTAACAAGTGTGGGGTGTGCGAGTCTGAGGTGGTGGGGGTAAGATGTGAGGTAAGACTAGGGCTGGGCGATATGGCTGAAAACTCTATTGCAATATAAGTGTTTTGTATTGGTCGATATTGATAATTATTGATATTTTTTATGACCTATTTAAAATAAGGACCAGAGAAAAATACATTCAATTTAAACATTTTTATTTTAAATTTAACCTTCCTCTGATTAAAATCCCCTCAGCTATCAAGGCAGAAAGGAAATGTCAACACAACCATGGAAAACACTCAAATAATAAATGTAAAAAAAAAAAAAGTGTAAAAATGTAAACAGAGAGAAACCTGAGAACTTTTTTATCTGCAGGTTTAGTGCAGAAAGTTCACAAGCAGATTCACCCTCTGGTGAATAAAATGTTTTCAAATATGTGCAGTGTTTTGGAAACATAGCAGAAACTGAGGTGGACTTGACATCTGTAACATACAAACAAACAAACATGATAGACAGCACAGTAACACTGACTGAACTATAAAACCAGCCTAGACATCTGAATAACTTTAGTCACTCTTCTTACTCTAAACATACATGAACTATTCAATTATATTTTTATTGCAAGTGTGTTTAAAAAAAAAAAAAAACACATGTAAGAGATGTTTATAACCTGCTTCTCCTCAGTGCTCAGTGAAGCATGTCTTTAGCTATATGATATGCCGCTGCCTCCGTTACGTCTTCGTGCCTTTTAGATGATTTGTCATCAGGTGCTGAAGCAGATACCTCTGCATGGTGGTCAGCTGCTTGTGCAGTGGTGCTGCGGTTGGCGGATGTTGGCGAAGCATCAAACGTGAGACAACGAGATGGCGCAACCGAACTTGGCAATGTTACATGATTGGCGTGTTAGCGTGTCTCTCTCACTGATTAGCGATTACTTCCTACGTTGCTCAGTTACCTGAGAGCGAGTGCCTTTGTTCACGCAACCAACCTCGCTTTGCAACTTCAGGTTTCTTCCAACAAAGAAAAAAAAATTATCGAATGCTTTATCGAACGCATTTTATATTGATATTGATGACGTGTCTAACGTGAGACATATCGCTATTGTTCTATCGGCCCAGCCCTAGGTAAGACATGGTGGTTCTCCACAAATGCGCTAGACAACCCTCCACTGGGACTGGATGCCTTCTCTCACCAGTCATGATCCAAAGTCCTCCTTTGCGTGTTTCCCCCAGTTCCCTGGTCCCTGGCTCCACAGCACACATTCCAAAAAAAAAACTAGCAGTCATTCTGGAAGCACCACAGTGTACCAGGGTATCATGGTGTAGTGCTGGTGAGGCACCTGTGGCAGCTCCCATGGCACAGAGACCCCCTTTCACAGCTGGGTGAGAATCTAGCGGTCATACTGGAGACACAACAATGTTCCATGGTATAATGGTTCCGGATCATAGTGAAGCACTAGTGGGGCAACTGTGGCTATTCCCGTGGCACAGAGACACACTGTCACAGCTGGACGACGCACTTCTCCACCTCCTGGTAATAGGCCAACAGCTGTGGGCCTGACTGCTGAACAAGAACCGTTGAAAAGGTTGTGACTGGCCCCCGCAGTGGCATGCACTATCAACGGCACAAGACACCCTTCTAAAAGTGGTCCACTTTTCAGAACTGGTGTTTGGAGAGGCTCTGATCCCACCTCATGTCTTCTCTTGTTAACCTATCTTGAGACACAGGTCGATAATGGTTTGGCTCCATCTACGACTAAAGTGTATGCTGCACACATTTCATCCGGTCATGAAATTTATGGAGAGAGAGCAGTTTCACACATCCTTTGGTGAAGCCCTTCTTAAAATGAGTCAGATGAAAAAGAAGTTGTTGAAAAAAAATGTGCACTCTCTAGCACCACATTTATCCTTGGTGTTGCATGCTCTAGTCCCCGTTTCAAGCTAATTGCCCAAATCTCTGTCAAGATGCTATCCATTAACAGCACTCCCCCTAGCCCTGATATCAGTTAAGAGAATGAGTGACTATGCATGCTGTCAGCCTCACCATCCTGCCTGTCTATTAGATAGGACAGGAGCACAGCAACTTTATAGCCAAATCCTTCATTTATACCTCAAGCCCAAATGAACTTTTATTAATTATTTCCCCTAGGGGTTCTTCCCTCCCTTGTCACATGGGGCAATCGCAACAAATGGCTCTGTGAAAACATCACCTTTTTCACAGTCTGTGTGATGCCATTGCAACAACCCTACATTGCAGTGGAAGTGGAGCCTCTGGGCTGCACTCCACAAGAGCCTCATCCTCATCCATGATCCTCCTTAGGGAGTTGACAGTGGCAGACATCTAAGCGGTTGTATCTTGGGCTTCTCCATGCCCTTTCATCTATTTCTATATGTGTAATGTGTCAGAGTCCTCCCAGACTCATTCAGTTTTAAATCTGCTGGACAGCAGATGATGTGTTGTTAGATTTGGTGCTTTTACACTCATGCCAAATGGTGCGCCTCTAATCCCATCATCTTGGATTAGTGGGCTGTATGAGGACAATTATGGTATGTAATGAATGTCCCACCCTTCTGCAGTCGCAACAGTGTGTAGAGAGTGTAATATCACTCAGCTCCCTTTTTCCATACAGGGGTGAATTGGCATAGCTAACATCTCTCCATGTCTCATTACGCTTTGTGTTTGTAGGGTTGTGAATGGGTGTATGTTATCTGCTTTGATGACCTTGGTGTAACAGTGGACATTGACTAGGTCAGTTTATGTTTTGTAACGCCAGATTCTTGGAGGTGTAACCTCTCTAAGACTTGAAGCCCCAGCATTTGCTGAAGAAAATACAGGCTCTTGGAAGTACAGCTCAGACTATATACAGTGCATGAAGACCTAAGAGAAAGTGATGGGAGGGAATGTCTTCACGGCTGGTCACAGGCTCAGTGATAAACCAAATAGGGACAGCTCTGAGAGGACTAAGCCTATACTAGAATCTGGAGTTACAATATGCAACCAATGTTGGTACTCATCAATAAGGCAAATCAACCCAGGTCTACTGGGTAGTAGCAGAGGAAAGGGAGGCTTAAATATTAATTATGGGCATGCCAAGAAAAACACATGAATGGTTACATAAAATCTTACAGAAAGATATTGACTGACCTTTTTTTGGTGCACATTTGCCATTATGATTCTGATTCTAGTAGGAGTTTTGATGTTAGTAGAAGGGAAGGTGGTGACTAGATGTTGGCATCAACATTAGGAGGCAGAAGCAGTGTGTAGGTGCAGCCAATTGAACCGATAACGGGGATGGCAATTAGTGATGGGCTCTCTTGGATCTAGTATTTTTGAAGGTTGATCAGGGTCTAAAAGTCAGAATGCCTCTGCTGCTCAAATTCTGACCATTCTTTTCTTCAATCTGTGTCTTGCAAGTTTTTGGAAGAGCAATATCGGCACTCTAAAACACACATTAAAGGTTTTTATTTCATTCAAAATAAGGTTTAGGGTAAATGTATGGGTTTTGATAATTATGACCATTGATGGTTTCAGTTTTGTTTACTCTCAAAACTGCACTGAGTGATTTCACAGTCTGCTCCTTTTCATCAAAGTTACATAAAAAAAGAAGTTATATACTTTCTTGCAAATAACCACATATGCCTTGTGAGATGATGATATAAATACATGTAAATGAAAACTAAGAAAAAACTAAGAAAACTAAACTAAAAACTAAACTAAGAAAACTGATATAAAACTGATAAACCAAGAAATAAAATAGCTACTGTATTAAGATTCTGCTGCCACCAACAGTCTGGATGAGTACACGGAGGCTGTGACATCCTACATCAGCTTCTGTGAGGACTGTTGTGTTTCATCATGCACCAGGGTGAGTTACAACAATGACAAACCCTGGTTCACAGCCAAACTCAGACAGCTAGGGTTGGCAAAGGAAGAGGCCTTCAGGAGTGGGGACAAAGACAGATTCAAAGAGTCGAAGTACAAGTTTAGTAAGGCAGTAAAAGAGGCTAAACTGTACTCTGAGAAGCTCCAACACCAGTTCTCAGCTAACGTCTGTCTGGAAAGGGCTCAGGCAGATCACCAACTACAAGCCTAAAGCCCCCCACTCCATCAACTACCAATGCCTAGTCAATGACCTGAATGAGTTCTACTGCCACTTTGAAGGACAAAGGGACAGTCCAGTAACCATCCCCCATGACACCTCCCAACAGCTCCAGCTCCAGTCCCCTCCACCAATGCCCACCTTAAACTTGGACCTCCACTTCATCCTCCAGCACCTGGACTCCACAGGAACCTACGCCAGGATCCTGTTTGTGGATTTCAGCTCTGCTTTTAACACCATCATCCCAACTCTGCTTCAGGAGAAGCTCTCCCAGCTGAGTGTACCTGACTCCACCTGCAGGTGGATTACAGACTTCCTGTCTGACAGGAAACAGTGCATGAAACTGGGGAAACACATCTCCGACTCAAAGACCATCAGCACCGGATCCCCCCAGGGCTGCATTCTTTCTCCTCTGCTCTTCTCCCTGTATACGAACAGCTACACCTCCAGTCACCGGTCCGTCAAGCTCCTGAAGTTTGCAGATGACACCACCCTGATCGGACTCATCTCTGATAGTGACGAGTCCGCCTACAGGTGGTAGGTTGACCACCTGGACAGTGGAGATGGTTGTGGACTACAGGAAGAACTCAGCCTCACTTGCCCCCATCACCCTCTGTGACTCCACTATTGACACTGTGGAGTCTTTCCGCTTCCTGGGAACTATCATCTCCCAGGACTTCAAGTGGAAGCCAAACATCAGCTCCCTCATCAAGAAAGTACAGCAGAGGATGTACTTCCTACGGCAGCTGAAGAAATTCAATCTGCCAAAGACAATGATGGTGCACTTCTACACAGCCATCATTGAGTCCATCCTCACCTCCTCCATCACCATCTGGTACGCTGCTGCCACTGCCAAGGACAAGGGCAGACGTGTCATTCGGTCTGCAGAGAAGGTGATTGACTGCAATCTCCCGTCTCTTCAGGACCTGTACGCCTCAAGGACCCTGAGGCGTGCAGGAGAGATTGTGGCTGATCCCTCTCACCCCGGACACAAACTCTTTGAGACACTCCCCTCTGGCAGGAGGCTGCGGTCCATCAGGACCAAAACCTCACACCACAAGAACAGTTTTTCCCGTCTGCTGTCAGCCTTATCAACAAGGCCCGGAACCCCCCAACACTCTTCACACTCCACCTCTGCCTCATCTTGTCACATTGACATTGCCATAACTCTATGTATTACATTAACGCTCAGCTTGGATTTCTTTCTGAAAAAAACTGACTGTATTTCTGAAAAAACAGACAGTGCTTCTGGTGAAACAGACTTGTGTATATATATTTATACTGTTATATTTTTTACTTTTTAAGAGTAATTTTAGGAGATTTGTCATGCGCCAACGTCACCAAAACAAATTCCTCGTATGTGTAAAATCGTACTTGGCAATAAAACTTTTTCTGATTTCTGAAGAGTAAAAGAAAATGGAGCAGTGTTACATTTGTCTGTATTGTGTGACTAAACCTCAGATCTTTGCTAACAGCCTTAGCCCTTGAGGAAGCCTGTAACTGGCCAAAACAGAAACTAATTGGTGTTGCCGAGGGCAAGTCTGTAGTGTATGACTCATTAAGTTTAGTTTTAATGAACTGGTGTAGTGCATGATTAGGAGTGCAGGACAAAGACCCTGTGCCCTGGCACATTAGTGTGCTTTATAGTCTGACAAGTGGGGTCCTGGAGAGTCAGGGGAGTCAGTAAGTGCTTTCTGATGCCACACATTTATTTTTGGAGGATCAGTATTGAATCTTTCAAGGTGACAAGAAGGGAACGTTTTCTTCAGGTTATGATAACAGCATTCAAACAAAGTGACAAACTCAAAAGTTCACTCCACCTCAAATGAATCAATTGCTGAGGGTAACCAAATAATGATGCAGTATATGAAGGATTTATAGCAAACACCAGTGGAAAAACTTCAGAGTGAGGTTAAAAAATACAGGAACATTATTCATCAACCAATATGCTGCAGCTCTCACAGCTATCTTTTATCATGCAGTGCTGGTTTATGTCCCGCAGCTATATACTCCACGTGCTCTGCTATCATTAGAGTGACAGACATGCATGGTTTCACTCAGCTCACTTGTGTGCATCAACATTTTTTACTGGTTGCTGCAGTGCAATTGCACTGTAATGGGGGCTGTGATCCTAATAAGAAAATCAAGCTTTACTCAGTTAGTTTGAAATGAACACAATAACACTGATTCCCCCCCAAATCTACTTTAATTATTGAATGCAATGTAAACCTTACAGATCCCTTAAAAGATATAGCGGGAGTGATCCCCAGAGCTCTGTCAGTGCATCCTGAGGGCACTTTCATTAGTGTCTCCACACCAAAACCTCAGGCAGGCAAATTAAAGCGTTCAGACATGCAGCATTGGAGAAGATTGCTGGATACGATGGCTAAACTAGATCGCCAATGGCATGCCAGGATCAACTCAAGTTCAGTGTACAGGGTGAAGATTCACAAGCCCCCTGATGAGAAAACCTCTTAATCTCCATCTCTCTCCTCCTCCTCTCTATCCCCTATCTGTCTTCTCGATCTATCAGTTCCCCTGCTGGGAGGAGGGATGCTTTGAGCTACTTACATCAGGTAATTCAGGATGTGGTTTCTGAATGTGGCCAAGCTTTATTAAAAAGATAAGAAAATAGCACAAAACCAATGATGAATTTATCCTACTATCAAGTATGTGAATCTGCCAAACATTCAGAAACCACAAAAACACAGAAAATAATAGTGTCACACTGGGTGGCGCACTCATTATAGTATAATCAACATGGCCAGTGTAATTTTCAAGACTGTCTTCACCACAAAAACAACAGCATTAGCCATTTCTTCAAACTTAATCAAAAGGACCTCTATAGGTTGTGTGAGGCAGATTGCTGTCTTTCAAAAGCCAAGGCAGGAGTGAGTGTTAAAAGTCGCCTTGTCCGACCAACAGTCCAAACCAAAGGATTTAAATGAACTATTCTTTTGGTCGACTAATAGATTACTTGACTAATCGTTTCAGATGTAGAGATCTTTCCCCAACATTTGACTTTTAGTTGCCTTGAGATGATGATCAGAGATTGTCTGGGTTGTTTTTTGAGGGCAGTGACAAACTGGCCAGTTAGTTTGAAGGACTTATTGCACTTAACAGCTTCACAAACTAAAACAGCGACTGCACTTTTAACATACTTTGCTTATTTTTCCCTTGTCAAATAGACCAACACATGGTGTTCATGCTGCAGTACATGATTTCCAACTGATTTACGATGAAGAAAAACATTCAGCCCTGTGCGCTTCATGTAAGGCAGAGCTCTCCACAGCACTTAGTTGCCCAAACTAAATTAATGTTTACATTTTAAATGTGGACAAACATTAAATGTAATCATTTATTTTCATTATAGTCTGCCATTTCTTTTCTCATTTGGTCTATAAAATTTCTGAAAGTCACAATTTCCCAGAGCTGAAGATGACCTATTCAAATTACTACTACTTACTACAGTTGTTTGTCGATTAGCTCAAAGCTAATCAGTTAAAAATCATAATCATAAATTCTTTACTCAGTGCATACTCCCAAAATTTCTTCCGGTGCATTCAGTCACATCTCATGGCTCAGTTGTTATGGAGATGATTCATGTTGATGAAAGCTTCAGAAGACATCGAGTAAGTGGACTTTGTTTTTGTCAAACCCTGGCCATAGTCATTGTAAAGACAGAAGGAGTTCTGTGGCTACTAATACGCCGAAAATGCTGCCACCAGCAGCAGCAGGAGCATCTACCATTGATCCCATGGTGCAATTTACAGAAGCAGTGGCTTGCTAGACTGAACATTTACACGCCCTGTGGAGACCAAGAAGAAGATCCTCTGAAATGCCAGAAGTGCATCGAAGCAACCTTCTCTTAGCTTTGCAAAGTAGCACAGAAATATTTGTGCATACAAGCAACAAGCTCTGCAGCAGAGAGAGCTTTCAACACTGGCAGAAATGTTACATCAGGCCTTGAAGCCCTGAAGTTCCAGGTGGAACCTTTTAGAAAAAGCAAAGGTCGTTGTGCGATTGGGACATAAACCGAACCAGTCCGCAAAAATCCCTTTGTTGCTATTGTTATGTTATTGTTACTGTACTGTAATACTGTCAATTAGTTTGGCTTGCCACAACTGCTGAACTCTACCACCACTGTTGCAGCACCAGGGGCAGCAGAAGAAGTCCACTTCAATAAATTCAACAGGGACAAAGAAAAAGACCCAGCCTGCAATAGGCCAAAAGGAAAATTACGCATTTACTCTTTGAAATTTTTACACACACATTTAAGGTCTTAAACTGCTTAAACTATGGCATTTCTTACTCTGCTTCCTATTAATGTTCATTTAATCAACTATATACATGACAACTAATTAGAAATAATCATTTAAACATTTTTCTGACAAACACTTCTGTATAAATTAGTTGCTCCGACCACATGTTACTCTCACTCTTTTACTCATCGCCACTGCGCATAAAGAAAAACGGGTGGTGGAGGTTAATTTACAGAGCATCGCCTTATGCACAGCATGTACAGAAATAACGCAAGCTCTAATTAGCATCTCCTTAATTATTTAACAGTAAACAACAGGTCGGTACCAACTAATTCACTCACAAAATTAACAATTAAATCCACTCACCAGAAAAGTTCAGTCATATGCACACACTCCAACTTGTTAAGGAGCATGGCTCACAAACTCACACAGGTGACATGAGGACAGAGTAAATAGCTTTTTAGATATCTACTTCACAAGGCAATAGCTCATGCTCAACTTTAAACAGCTAATATGACTGCTGTTAGCAAACATGGCAGCGACAAGTTAGCCAACACTCAAGTTTTTTTCCTCAGCTCGACAGCGGCACGATATCTCCACTTAATTCGACGAACTGTCAAAAAGGGAAACTTTCTCCACTCAACCTCTTGTATCTTCATCAAAAAAACCCCTAATATATCAATTTCTCCAACACAATCCAGCGTGTAAATCCTCTGAGCAATCCAAGGTGCGTCTGTGTCTGATCCCATTTTTTGCGGAAGCGAGAGAAAATCAGAAATGCGAGTGAGCTTAATCGACACCGAGCAAGCTGGGCTCTGATTGGCTGGTAAGGGATATCAGCCCTGTATCATGTGCATGTCACCTGAACTCACCGAGTTCAGCGCTATCCTCCTCCCATGTCACCTGAATCTTTTACCATAATCATTTTTAACTGACATCTCTGGATTACAATGTGATGTTTCTAATAACTTTGGTTACATAAACATTTGAGAATTATCTGCAATCTGTGCAATTTCCGTGACAACCAAGAAAGCAAACTCGTGATACCATTTGTTTATTATGTAGCAATCACAATACTGTCCACAATAATCATGACTGTTTCATCAAATCATGCAGCACTAATAATAATGATCCCATGCAACAGGTTACCTGGCCCTGTTCAACTTGATACAGGCAGACAGGTGCAGTGTGTATCATGCTGGGCAGGGGGGGGAACAATAGTTCCTGTACAGCCAAGCTTTTGTTTTTCTCGCCTCCTTTTATCTCTACACTAACTCAAGTCCACAGTTTCAAAGCGAGGCCTACAGCACTCAGGAGCTGTGTGCTTTCATACAGCTGGCATAAAAGTAAAAGAAACTATTGATCATACTCCTGTGTGTTCACAGAGCTTTGCTGTTATTCAGTGCTGTTCCCTCAGGTCCATCTCATGGGTTCTGCAATTTCTTTGAAATTGTGCATGACAACACACACTCTGTCACGTACACACAGACACACATGGTAAACCCTTCAATGTAGATTATAACAAAACATCTCTCCACAAAATGTTTGGCATTTTTGGTATCTTAATCTGAATGAAAACATTTGTACAGGATGTTAACTACATAAGTACACCAATTCAAGTCTTTGCTAGGTGATTGGCTATTGATTTTCCATCCGTGTAGTAGATTGGTCTGCGCCTTTTGCCCAGCAGACAAACAGGAAATAACTACGGTCCCTTGCCATTTCATTTCTAGGGCCATTAGCACTGGGAACTTAATAACTGTTGTTCATAGACTGTCAGTCATGTTCAAACATGACACTGCTTCACTGTTAAGTGTAGGTCAATAATCATTTTAAAGGTGTAATGATATATAGCACATTTCTGTGGAGGTATTGACAGGAATCACTCTGCAGTAATGCAAGAGATATGGTAGTCCATACAATGACACTTCCCCTCCAATGCGCTGCTTCTCTGGATATTCAGCAGTACTTCATGCACTAAAGCAAGGTCCAATATGTTAAATGAATAGTGATGTGGTATTAGTATTCACTGTGTGCAGACAAACTGGCTTCTCTGCAGACTCTTTCCATTTGAATGACACACAGAAATCAAAAGAGCGCCAGAGAGGCACAGAGGCCTTTCATCTGCCACCAAGCAAAAGTAAGTGAAAGAACAGGGCAGAGAGTTAGAGAGGAACTGAGTCACTGCTTCTTCTGTAGATTATCTCTTTTTGGTCTGCACGCCATCCAGAAACCCTTCTACACTTCTGTTTTGTTTTCTGGCTGTGGCCGCCTGCTCCTCCCTGCACACACAAACAATGGATGGACCGTTTCCTGAGGTGGTAGATCAGCCTGAATTTAGATTTCGACTTTGCACATTAATATAGGCCATATATATTACAAATTTCACAATTTGAGAAAAGCCACATATTTAAGTAGTTCACTCAAGTTTTTTGAAATTAAGCCATTTTAAGTGGTTTAATTTTGGCCTTTTGGGGACCACTTGTCAAACACTTCAAACTGATAATTAACGAATTTGTCAAATATTTCAAATTGCATGACTTAGGATGTGTCAATTAACGAGACAATCATGAACCCCTTGAAATCTGCTTAGTTTTTTAATCAAGGCCTCATGACACTGATGTGCTGATGCTTTTAAAGAGACAAGTTACCTTTTCAAAGATTAAGACAAATTATTAGATCTCTCACTGTCATAACAAATCGAACATATTTAAAAGGGTACATTGTGCTGTGGCTATGGAGCTATGTTTATAAGAGCATGTCCCTGTTTTGTTTGTATCTTGTGCACACAGTACATGGGCGACATCTAACACATTCCTGCTGAAGGTTTCACTTTGTTTTGTGAGTACGAAAATGCATTCATATCATACATATTTGCCAGGCCTCAAGGATACACACGATACATTTTGGAGGGAAACACTAAAAGTAAATATGAATTCTGTTTGTTTGAATATTGGGCTACAGCTGAATCAGTAAAGAAAATTCTTATACATATTCTACTACAATTACATCATTTTTCCTTCACTACACTGTACCCACAAATATGAAAAACTCAGGATACTTGTCAACCTCCTGCTTAAATATTCTACAATAAATCTCCCATATTTTACCTTTCTTTAAAAAAATGCATATATACCTCAGTAATAGCAATACATATTTAAACTAAGTGCTAAATACATAAGTGCTTTTGTGTTTTCATTTATATAATGCAGGGATGTTCATAGCATTTCACTTTCAACCAGGTATCTGATTCTGAGCACCTGTAATCACTTAATGCAGGATCTAGTTAACCCAATCCTTGTTCCTCTGACATTTTTATTTTTATTCACTCTGTGCAGCCTTGTCTTTGTAAGGGGTATGTGGACAGTGGTCAGGGTGTCAAATCCCAGTGTCGACAGGCATGCCAGTAAGCCATGCCACTGGGACAGTGAAGCAGTATGCACAATACCAGGACCCTGAGAGCGAAGCAGCTAAATGGAATCCATGTGTTTACAGGTAAACTAATTTTCCACTATCATTCCAAATATCGCAATACTCCAAATATATTCCATTCTATACATATATATATACATATTCTGAGATAGATCTTATTCCGAATGCGACATTTAGAAATAACATTTAATGTAACAATTTAGATGTGGGACGTGCTGATGCTCATGTGTTAGGAGCATTCTTTGGACATGTATACAGCACATTCAGAATATGCATCTCACTTGGGGTTTTCTATCACTGTTTGCGACACAAGGCATCTTGCCTGCCTGCTTATGGTCAGCTCTGTGCATTGTAAACAAATCAACTTGCCAACAGTTTGGAGGGCTGGGAAAGAGATGCACGCACAAAAGAAAAGCCCACCAGGGTGAATGATAAAACCCAATAACTAGGACATTCCCCGTATTATGTTTCCCCAGACAAACACTTTCAGCCAAGAAGTCGACACATTTCAGCTTGGGTACAGAAGTAACGACAGACAGATTAACAAAATTTCACAAAAATGATGCCACCTCCCTTAGTAGGCTGATCACATGGAAAAAAAAAACAAAAAAACATAGTTATCATGACAAAAATCAACATTTTAACTTTTTTCAACAAATGTCAGTTTGTTGCATCCAAACCTTAACATGGTCCATTTTGGCTATAATACTACGCAGGTTCATGTGGACAATATCTACGCCTTTGCAATGCAAGAAGCTTTGCATGATGAAATCAACATTCTGAGTCCAAATCCAAGTCACAACCTCTGGAGCCATTAGTGGAGTTGCCAGCTGTAGCAGAGTCAGGCGTAGGACAGCTAGAGTTTTTTCCAGAAACAGTGTTATAGTCTGAGCACACAGCAGCAGGACCCCCACTGTAAGACCTGGATGTGACACTGGGAGACACAGAGGTCTGGATCGAGTCTTGTTGTGGTGCATATCAGAACCAGTTACAAGCTATAAACTGCATAGTAGTCAACTGCTTTGGTTCCTTTCTACTAGGGTGCACACCATCTGCTCTGTGCAGGCTTGAATAAGTTCAAAAGCAATCAGATTTTAAGATGAATTCATGTGCCTAAAAACCTCAATGAAAGTAATCAGCTAGCCTAGCCACCCAGCTAACAACAAACCAAGCTAAGCTAGCAGCAGCAGTCCAGTTCAATAAAAGACGTTAACCAGCTGACAGCCAATTTAAAATCACAAATAACTTAAGATCCAGATTTCTGATGACTAAAATATTTTACCTTAAAAAAATACAATAAAAATACATAGAGGTAGGATCAACAGGATGTAAAAGTAAATAAATATTGCGGCTTAAGAGCTATTGGATAAAAATATCAAATTATTACAGAGCTTCTGGTGGACAAACGAAATGTCAACACATACCCACTGATGCTAAAAACAAGATCAATCAGATCATCAGAAAGGCTGGCTCAGTGATTGACCTTACCCCAGAAAATAAGAGACAAAACAAGGGTTAAATTAAAAACATTTCTTTGTATTCTGAAGGCCTTCCATTCCACAGTGTTTTCATGGCTGCATTCAGTGAGCAGGTAGTGATGCCTTCAGCCAGGATTTTTTCTTCCAGCAATAGTCAAATTTTTTGAGACATGAGGTCTAGATCCATAGCACCTTTCAGCTGCTAATCAAGTCTCAAATGTCTTTTTACGGTGTAATTTATTTGTCGTGTGCAGTGACTGCAATGTATCTATTGTTTATCTGTTTGTTATTGTCTGTATGAGTTGATGTGGTGGCAAAGTAATTTCCCCACTAGGGATTAATAAAACTGTCTAATCTACTCCAAACCATGGCAACAACAAACACAGCGCAGCCGTATACATCACCTTTTAGTGTCCCCTGGAAACAGTTTCTGTTGTTGTTTGTTTGTTTGCAGTTTGTGTATTTGGACATGTCTTTTCACAGGGCCTTGAAAACCCCAGGCTGACTGTGTCAATGACTTTTTGCTGAATTTAAAGATTTTTATTTTATTTTATTTATTTATTTATTTATTTATTTATTTATTTATTTATCTATTTATTGGGGGGGGGGGGGGGGGGGTAATATGCACCACTGGCACATTTTATCAACTGACATGATGAGAGCTTGAGGTAAGTCCTTCTTAATTAAGGCCCTGTTGAGGGGCCAAGTGGTATCCCTGCAGAGAAGACAGGAAGGAGCCCAGCAGCTGGATCCAAGAGCATGTTCATCCAGCCAGTTTGTGGGGGAGCTTAATTTGCAAGGGCATGCGAGAAATATTGGTCTAAATACAATTACATAAAGAAATACAAAACGAATCACAATGTGAAGTGTGTAAAGATTGAATTGCAAATTAAACTATCATAAAAGGTCAGACATCATCATAGACAGTACATGTGCGGGCGTCTTTTAATAGTAACTATGCACCAATACCATTTGCTCATATCATACAGTCTAAGCTTAAGCAGTCAGAAGCGACACACAAAACTTCCGTTGCGTTGAAAGTCTTATCGCGATACTTCAGACTAGTTACATTAACTAGCCAACTGCTTTAGTTTGGCGTAATTTAATGAGGCCCCACGGACAGACGCTACACCATTTTAATATGCTGAACACACACCATCACCAGTACACTGGCTGGCTTATGTACACACACAAAAAAGTTACACCGAGCTGGCACACCGACCTTACGAACCATGATAATAACACACACAAACAAAACAACCGTTGCTAACTTAATAATAATACTTAAGAATCATTTTAAAGAAATGGTGGCTCACTCACTTTTCATAGGAGAGTAGTCCATCTGTCTCTGACCATCTAAAAACCTCATTTCTTCCATCTTCCTTTGTTTTTAGCGGATAATCCGCTGAGACACACCGCGCCACTCCTCAACTGGACAGGTGACCTGAACACGTCTGGCTTCGGCGTCTCAGATTTGATCTCTCAACCAAACTTTCGGTTTTGACGCACCAGCATTCGGCAACCAATCAAAATACGGTGTCACCTGGCGTGTTTTTTTTTTTTTTTTTTTTTTTTTTACCTGAAACACGTTTATCTTTATCTATTATTTATCCTTTTGATGTAAAATAATAATGCGAAAGCTGTCTTTAAACAAAAGTGTTCATTCAAAAAAATAAATAGGTTAGTTAATTTTGACTTTGTATGTCAGGGGGGTTTTCCCAGCTATGACAAGTTAAAAAACATCTGCTGTAAGAAATTGGCGAGCACCTAATTTGACTTAAAATGACATACCAGTACATAATCTTAATTTAGAAATACTGTACATTGATGTCAATTCTCTTAATCCAACATTCCAAAAGGTTCTCATCCAGATTCTAAAAGGAATTTAATGGGTAACTGCAAATAAATGGGACAGCTGCCAGACAAATACTGTACACAGGTGAGGATTACTTTATCACAAAGAATATACTGCACCTGTCAGCGCTCTCTGTCTGAGTATTCAGTCGGTGTCCTGCTATTTGTCTAAACTGTTTTGTTAAAACTGGCAGCTCACTGGTTGAGCAGCTGCAGACACAAGCTGCAAACCTCCATGACATATGCACAATAGCACCTAACTTGAATTGCATAAAGACTGGTGGTTTTATTTTCATTATGTCTATATATATATATATACACACACACACACACACACACACACACACACACATACATACATACATACTGTACATACAGTATATATACAGTGTGTGTGTGTGTGTGTGTGTGTGTGTGTGTGTGTGTGTGTGTGTGTGTGTGTGTGTGTGTGTGTGTGTGTGTATATATATATACTTTCCATATAATTGTAGTACCTCTGTATTGGTAATGCACGATACAATGTGCATCTTCAATACACAGATGTCTGTGCTGCCCTGACCTATGTTTGACTCATGTTTATTTTGTTTTATTGTAATAACCAGAAATAAAACTACTACCTGAAAAACCACTTTAAATCTTCTGTTAACTGGACAGTGGTTGGACAGACAGACAGACAGACAGACAGACAGACAGACAGACAGACAGACAGACAGACAGACAGACAGACAGGCTTCTTTTAAAAAAATCAACCTGAAACAGTAAAAGTGAAAAACAAAACCAAAGGACTTTGAAAAGTCTCCCCAGTGAAAATGATGTCCCTCTGTAAAGGGCAACAAAATGCATACATAAAGAATTCAGTTTGTTGAGAAACAAAACACTTTTATTTTACAGGTCCATCATTGCTGAAGAGGTGTCTTGAAAGAACGTAGGAAAGTAATTTGATATAAATCATGGGAAAAATGTTTAGAAAGTTTCACCGGGTGCATTTATGACAACTGTTGATATCAAAAGGAATTTTCTTGAAAAAAACTGCAGAAAGTTGAATTAAACAGCTCAGCTCAAAAAATTTCTTGTCTTTATTTATAATCTCAGCATTTCTAAAATCTTGGTAAGGACCCTGTTCATACTGCCAACATAAAGGGAGTGATGATCACCAAGAAAAAACACCTACAAAAATGATATTTGCCTGCCACATACCTCAGAGCTGGCTGCAGGGGGACCTTTGCTGCATGCCCCTCTCTGACCTTATTTCCCTTATGTCTCTATGTAGTCCAATAAAGGTGGAAATGCCAAAACAGAAAAAATGTATTTCTCTAAATCCACTTTCATTACATCATCAAAAATCTGTAACATGCACCAAAGCTGAGTCCTTACAGCAGCAGCCGTTTAAAAAAAGTGTGTGTCATCAGGGTGCTCAGCATTACTCATATCAGTCAGGCTGTTGCAGGTCACGCCACCCGGACCCCCTTGGCCTCCCTCTGAGCTTATTGTCACGCAGAGAGGTGGAAGATGGAGATGCAGGTCCTGTACACTGCAGGCCACTGGGATAAAGGAGGGTCATTATTGACTTGCTCTAGGCTATCACCTCACATCTTCCCTCCCTCCTCAATGGATTATGCCATGGGTGGGAGAACAGTCTCCTCAGTTTTTTCCTGTCCCACGTTTTCAGCACTGCCACGGGCTACACTGAGTGATGCTCTGCCTTCTCACCAAACGACATATTTGCCATTAACTGCTGCCTTCATGGACGTTCTATCATCTGGCCCTGACATAATCAATGATGATTGCCTTACTGAATGGGACGTTTTCTTAAAAAACACCCTCTTTTATCGTCAGCAGCCTTACTATCTAGAAATAGGTTTTGCAGACCTTGTGTGACATTATTCGATTTGACCGTGTAAAGAGATGAGAGAAGCTTCCGGTTCACATACCCGTTAAAAGCACTCTAATTTAATGCAATGTAAAGTCATGTCAGAGATAAGATGAATCCACACAGAGATAAAGTGAGCTCAAATTGAATCTGCCATCAGTCGGGGGAGACACACAGATATATCTCTATTCAGCAGCTGGGCTGCAGCCCCCTCCCGTGATGAATTTGTGTCAAAATAAAGGAGATATTAATTGATTCATGTGGCAACCCACACAAAGCCAGCCGGGGGAAGAGATGCATGTTTGTGTTTGTGTTTGCACAGCTTTTCTTCTGCAGACTTCCAATGCCAGGGTGCCAGGGTCTGTGCCCACATGCTCATACATCCCATCAGCCCATTTGGCCCCAATGCCATGAACACTACAAACAAGCTACTGATTGATTACAGAACTTAAAAAGCTGTGGACTTACACAGCAGGGATAAGGAAAAGACTTGTCCTGCAGAGCCTGCTGGACCCAGTTTAAGACAAACCGTAACGCACCACCTGCAGATCTGATGTGGAAACCAGCCCGGTGCTGTTTATTATTGTCTTATAGTCTGCTAAAACAACTTGCTCTTTTATGTGGATATTAAGAAGTTATGAGTGAGAATTTGAACAATCAAAAGGCATGCAAAAGGCTGTTGTGATTGCTCTCTTAGTAGGAGGGCGTGACGATGAAAAATGGAACAATAGAGCAAATAATATACTATTCATGTGCAAAGTTGTAGGGAGAGCAGTAACTGCAGGTAGCCTGGGACTGAAACACCACCACCACTTCTTGGATTACTGAGCTTTACAAACTAATGAGATAATCTGTATATTTCCGTTGATTGCCTGGAATGAATATAATTTCCCTGCAAGTATGTGTGAGCGTGTGTGTGTGTGTGTGTGTGTGTGTGTGTGTGCGCGCGCGCACAGAAAATGTCCTGTGATTAATGAAATCATCAAGATAAGCATCCCCAGATACACACAAGCCCTCTCTCTGCTTTTCATTGCATTCAGTCATCTAGAAAGTCTCAGTTCCAGTGCTTGAAAGCAGCCTTTCAATGTGAAACAATGGCTTCTGCAGTAATTACAGACAGTGTTGCTGTGACAATGAGACTAACACTGTACTCTTAAGCGTTCAGATCAGCTTCCAAAGGAAAGAGGCTGCGGTGGTAAATCTGTAGACCTGTGTTTTCTTTCCAGCAACACGTGAAGAAAAAAAAAATCATTTCCAGCTTTTTGTAATCTGACATAAACAGATGCTTTGAGGAGAGCGTTGTCCCAGTTCCTTTGTGCACTGCACACAATAGCAATTGTGTTTTTTTTATCCAACATGCATTGTGCGGCTTTTCATCGGCGTTTAAATGCAGTAAAGGGGGTTCTATTGCCTCAGAAACACAAAGAGAGAATGAAATTGGACGTGGGAGACAACACTGACAGGCAAACAATACACCTAATGCAACCTTTGACCTTTATCACATCTTTGGACTATTTCAGGAACTCCCTTGTCCTGCTGGCTATACGCCCTCCTCTGCATGTGTTGGAAAATCATCTGTCAGTGTCCTGTCTCTCATTTAAAAAGTGCACAGGCAGCAGAAGGAGTACAGTATATTGATAAGACACAGTGCAGAGAGGGGTCAAACAGTGAATCACCAAGGCTTATCAGCCACTCATAAAACACAGTAACTAGATGTGACATCGCTTGTAAAGCGCCACATGCAGATTAAGTGCGTCGGGCCCTCGATCAATGGATCATCAAGACTCTCCAATTAAAGAGGTGGCTGAATCCTAGAGGCTCTGTTTGCTGGTAATGATAAAAAAGTCCATTAAAGTCGCTAATTAAATGATAAGCGTAAATTAAAACACAGGTCAAGTGAATGAACTGTGGGATTTTTAAGCAGCAATATCTGCTGGTTGTAAGTGGCTGGGGCGGCGATGTTTGAGGGGCGTCAACGACTCTTCCATCACAAACTCAGAAGTGCTTGGAAATATCTTTGAAGAGTGCAGCTGTCTGCAAAACTTTTAAATGGGGAGGGAGGTTGGGCACACCGAAGAGCACTAATAAACTGCGGGATTAATAGAGACATTATCCAGTCTAAGAAATAAAATCCACATCAGCAACTCTGGATCTTCTGATTTGAAATGATAGCAAGAAATAGCTACTATTTGTAACTCCAATTACCCAACAGCATGTACAGATGATGAGATAATAGAGGCCTGGCAGACGTGTAAAAGGCCCCCTCAACCCTCCTACACAAGATAAGAGCAAGACCACTCTTGTCATGTCTAGGCCTGTACCAGCAGGTGTGCTCAGTAATCCATCCATGATGTTAACATGGGGGGCGGGCACCTTTCCATCAGGGGCTGCTGCCACCCCTCTGGCCCCCGTCCCTGTGTGTAAAAAAAAAAAAAAATCTGTCCAAAAGGCATGGCTGTTAAGCAACAACATATTTTATTTCTTTTCTTGTTTTATACACTATTTAGAAAATAAAACACATTGAATAAATACAAATTTAGAAAGCAACAGATTTTCGCCAGATTCTCACAGCAACACATGGTTATTCTTACGGAGCTCTCTCGGGACTAGCGGAGGGACTTGCATCGCAGAATCCACCCTAAAGCAGACTTGGGCCACACACTGCAATGAAACACTTAAGACTGGGCATGCAGATGCTGAAGTGGTCCTCATTTACAGACACAGAGAGAATGGATTGGCACACTGATAAGACGTTGAGAACATCTAGAAACACCCGTGGGAAGGAGGAAAAAAACATCTATATACACAGAAAATAAATAAAGAGAAATTAGGTCCAAGACAACTCTACTGTACAAATATGTCCATCTGATGTGACCAACTTCTTTCCTTGTCACTCTCAGTAAACCTTCAACTGTCAGCTTCACCCACGATAAAGTTCAATTATAGTACAGTACGACATGGGATGTTCACCAACAGCAGATTGCACCATTTACAGTGTTACAAACAAACACAAAATATCACCCAGTGGTTGGCATCAACTGTAGTTCCCTTTCAGTGTTTGTTCATAGTAAGGCAGGACACAGCTGAGCTCTTAGAATCCTGTCATCGAGGTGTACAATAGGTAGTCCGGCTGCCTTGACAGTGGTCGTATATAAAATGAACTCCACTAAGTGTCCTCTGGTTTGGCAGATGTAAAGTGGCACAAAAGAGGTTGGATCAGAGCGCCGAGGAAAAGCAAAAAGGGTGTCAGTAGTATGTTACAAGTTGTCCAGTGATTTTTCTCAATCAGTCTTTATGGCAGGCGACGTTTCATCCAGGCATGGAGAAGGAGACAACCAGAGCTGTATACATGGACTAAGGAGGCAGGAACAGAGATCCAGGATCCAGGAAACAGGATCCAGACCTTCTCCTCAAAGAAGGATGAAAAGTGAGGGATTGGTGCTATCTGACTTCCAAGCAGTCCAGGTACTCCTGGGCCAAGTCATAGCAGAATCGGTACTGCTCCTAGAACAAGCACAGATATTGACCAGGATTATTATCTATATCAACAAGAAATCCTTTGGATGACCTATAAATTCTCCATTGGATGTTCCCAGAAGTTATTTCATGATCAAATGTTAGCATTTAGTTCTTGGTCTGTCCACGTTTCCTCCACCTGCTCTGTCAACCTCAGTCAAACCAATTGATGCTGCTAACATAGGGTTTCTGCAGCATGATGGAAAAACAGAAAACTGGAAATGATCGAGAATTATTTATTGTTATTATATATCTTCCTTTCAGAACTTCTCAGCAGTTTATAACAATAATTCTTAATGGTATAATAAAGTTAACACATACTGGACCCAAAGACGTGGCAGAAAATGGATGAATGGATTAACCAATTAAATATAATTCATTTCTTAAAAAGTAAAGTTATTGCTAAAATCAACACTTTTGTAAGGTGATCTTTAAATACATTCGAAGGCCTTTTATGAGGAAACTGAATCCAAGGCTTTTAAAGGCTTTTCAGAATCTGCAGACAAGTTATTGTGTGTGAATCAAAGCCTGAAATAATAATATTCCTTTGTGTCACAGAGTTCAATTGGCACCCAGAAACCATTAAACACAGTGAACCACACTTACACTGGGAGACATGTTACTTCATTACCATGAACTGCAGCTTCTTTCAAAGCAATCACACGTACACCATCCTGTTAACTACAAGTGCATCAAATATGTATTAATCTGCAGCTGGAAATAGTCCCCAACAAATGCAGTAATTCCTCCCTCTACAGTGCTACAGTGTGATAGGTCAGACTCTTACAATCAAGCTGAATTGCCAAGTTGTTTCACTTCATCAGCCTGAGATCATGTTTGTGTCGGCTAATTCTCTTGTTTTATTTTCGACTGAACCAAACAGTAGCGTGGTAGCTGCAGTAATGGCTGCTATTAGCTGTTTCCAAACAGCTGTGCTGATCTCATGCACGCTGTTCTGTTGCCATGCGTCACAGATGTAGCTAAGTAGCTAGCCAGCAATGCACTAATGCACCAGTCTGGAACCTGAGCTCAGAACTTATTAAAAAACCCAGTCATCTCTACTATTTCCCCCGTCTCTCCTTTTTCTTGCGTCTGTTTGCTCATAAACTGGAGTCATATGGCCCAAGGATAAGCACAAATGTATTGCTTTTCAACACGCCTCAATTTGCACTACCTACAAGGAAACTGTATCAATATACACCCACTTGCTGCTTTCCTTTGACTTTGTAATCAATATGCTGCATCTAAATTTATTTTCCCATTAAGCCTGAACACACTTTTACAGTGTTTCAATGTGGAGTTATACATTTATGCTGTTTTTCTATATTCAGAAATATATTAAATAAGTGACACCAGTAGCAAGAAAAAAAAAGAAGAGATTTCTATCTAGAAAGAGACTCATTTAATTTTCTTATCTTCCTTTTTCGCTCCCCTAGCATTCCCTGTGTGAGGCAGCAGCATACTATGATGCAGTAACGACCACAAAAGACCTCTGCTGGCTCACCATTGTCTCCACCATGTTTGGCTTAGAGTTGCGCAGTGTTTTGGCAGCAAAGAATACGTCCACCACGCTGTGGTGACGAATCATTTCCAGGATCATGGTGCAGGCACAGAAAGTACCGCTTCGACCACCGCCATTCCTACTCCAGAAAGAATGAACAAAGACACACACACACAGACACAAACACAGAATAGAAGCATAAAGACATGAGTGACCTAATAAAGATGTGGCACAGCAGCTCAGACAGCCTCTCGGAGGGGGAAGCTACAGAGTGAAATGTCACAGTTTGACTGAGCACAGATCACGCATGCTGTCAGAAAAAGGCCAACTGGCAGACTTTCAAGATGAATATCTGAGTAAAGTTCTCATTAAAATACAGGAGCGGGGACTTAATCAGATATGAGACGTCTAACACGCAGTCTGACCTCCAGAGATCAAAGGGCCCTGACATGGAGATGGGGACAAATCTAATGGAAGGCAGGCACCTCCACTCAAGCAGTTAATGTAAAGACACAAACGCTTAATGGTTCTTTTTTCCTCTGTAACTCAGAGTTAATGAGATTTAAGAAGTCGGAAAAGTATACTAACTTCCTTCAGTGTGACCATACCAAGTCTTAAAGTAGCATGGTGAGTAATGTGAATGCAGCCTGGCGTCCTATTAAAACAGTCTCCTTGAGGACCAAAAATTCAAAAGTCCAGCCTTCAGTGGAAAGTCTGAAAGCTGTTTCGAACGCTTTTCTATTCAGACAAGAATAGAATTCATGAGGGGATGCTGAATTAATAATAGATTTGAACCTCACATTAAAAGATGTTGGCCACAGACTGAACCTTGAGTCTGAAAAGGCTCTCATCAGTATTGTCCATTAAAAGCACATATGTGTACGGTGTATGTAAGTGGACTCACAGGCAGTGGACGATGGTGCGTCCCTCTCCACACTCCCTCTGCCAGTTGTGAACCTGAGCCAAAAGGCTAAGGAAGGCTTTCTTGGAGTCGGGCACGTCGCGGTATGGGGACCAGCGCAGGAACTGGAAGTGACGCACCACGAGCTGGCCTTCCTGAAGCTACAGAGACCAAGAGTTATGGCGAGGGAGGGAAAAAATGAGAAGAGTTTGCATTTTTTTCCAATGTGAGCCATCATATATGCATTAAAGCCAGTGCATTTACTCCACACATATCACACACTCATTCAAACATCTGGTTATCAGCCAGAGGAGATTCTATTAACACCTCAAACCTGCTCAAGTTCAACTGTGGAGCACCTGTTCTTCACTTCTAATTGGCTGTTAAAGTTGTGTCGCAGTGTACTGCTAGAAACAAGGCTGACGAGAGCGGTGCGAATGAACCGAAGTGGTAATGTGTCAGGCCCTAAAATTAACTGTAAAACCGCAGCGCTGGGACCAACGTCATTCACATCACAAATGTTGATTAGAGCATCTTTAAAGACAAATATTTTAAACTTTGTCATCTTTATTGTCAAGTACATAATGAGAGTCTCTGAGGCTCTCTCCCCTTTGTCCACATGAACTTTTGACATTTCTGGGCTCTAAAATGCCATTGAGCAGTTAACCCAAATCCATGCTTCAAAATGTTCCAGAAAACTATTGGTCATGTCAGAGAAGCCACAAGCTTGTTTCTCCACGGCCTCATTTTCTGCAGTCTGGGGACTTGAATAGTTTGTTCTTCCAGCACATGCAGAGCTAAGAGTTTCTGGGTTAACTTTTACAACATTCAGTGAGGCCGAAAACAGCCAGCGGATGCTCGACAGCTTGTGGGAATATTATGGTCAAGGTGACCTGTGATTTTTTTAATTATTTTTTTATGAACACAGTTATGTTTACACTTGTTCTCATCAAAGTAAATATTATTTTTAGGTGGCAGATTACTACCTTTGTGGGAACGGAGTAGTGTACATGTGTGCCCTAGTGTATGCACAAGCACTAAGAAAAGCTCTGATGTGAGGCAGAAGAATTTGTTAGTGCTTGGAAACAGTGGTACTTGTAGCATCTTTGCTGTATCTACTGGACAGTGAGGTACCTTCTTAGGACAGAGGCTATCGGTGTCTCGTGGCTCTGTGGTGTCTGTCTCTTCAGAGTCCTGCAGAGAGGCCACGTGGAAACAGTTTCTCATACAGTGTTTAGATATTTGAGGGGCTGGGGTGGGAGTGTGAGGTGATGGGGGCACTGACAGGGGAGGTTTAGACCACAGTAAGGGTCAGGTAGGGTGGCACGAGTCCTCAGAGGGTTTGTCAACTAAAAAAAGACTTCACAGCAAGGACACATCTACTCAACTAGTTGCTAGAAGCATCTACAGGAGACTGCTGAGGACTACTGAGGTCACAGGATGGGAGCTGGAAGAGTCATCGCAGTGCACAGTGGAAGCAGGAGCTAAGCTAAATTACATGTACTCCACACACATACACTCACAACCCACAAACACACTTAGGAACACGAAAGCAGTGAAAGATTGGACATCTGGAGCTTGTCTGAGTAAGTCTTATATTAGTTTCAGTGTTACATAATTGCTCAAACAGGACCGTGTCTGCCTATGAAACAGGTCTTGTGGCTAATAACATTATCATCCTGTTGATACAGAAAGTAGGATTATTATGCTGCAAATCATCCGACCACTGGGAACAACAAATGCCAGCTGGGACCCAGGTCACCATTCAGAATCATTATATTATGTATCAGGCTTCATTAACCCTCTTAACAATAAATGAATTGATTCAGTGCCAGGAAATTCCTCCCGCAGCAGTACGGAGCTGGAACAGTTGTTTGCTGAGGAAGGACTTGAACACGTGCTTTTGTCACTCTCCCAAATTAAAGCAAAAACATGTCTTTTGATAAGAAAATTAGACATCTGAACAGCCATTTTGCCATTTACTCTGTCAAACTGATATATCAGGGCGACTTAGAGCGATTCAGAGTTTACATTTTGATCTTAATGTTTGTTTCTTTACTGTCAAGACAGCGAAAATTAAGGAAATGACATCCTCTCATTAAACTTTCAATACTTTCATTAAATCAAGATAGAGAAGATAAAAAGGTTTCATAAAACTTGACGTATGTGCCGCCTTTCACCATGCACTGCTGTTATCAAGAGCCCGGCTGAGCTCGCTCTCGGTAACACGCTGCTAATGCAGCGCAGGACCCGACGGTATTAACTTACAGTTAAACTTAGTTGTGTCTGCTCTACTACTACTAGTGCCCCCTCAAGGCTAGTTAACCAGACTTGCCCGCCCTGCCACTCCAGTATTCTCACTGTCAGTTGGAGGAAGAACAACGGAGAATGTACTGTTACCCTACCAGTCACTACCTAACTGCTCTGACACAGCTTTTGTTTGATGCTGAGGCAGCGTCAGCTTGCATAATTAGTCAGTTAGCAAAGATGACGCAAGTTCAAACAGAACCGCAGTCAATATTATGCTCAAATAAATGACCAAAGGGGTGAATCGACGCCTCTCTGACACAGTCTCAGCAAGAAGTCAACATTTCTGAGAGCTGAGGTGAAACCACAATGTCAGGTGTCTGTTTCACTCACGGACAGTTGCAGTGACACACAGTACAAAAACACTTGAGCAGCTCAATGTAGCTCTGGGAATGGACTGGTTGATGTAAGGTTCAAACTCTAATATCAAGTGCATTTGGTAAACCCTACGAACATGTTTTAGTTTCTCACAGAGGCTGGCGAGAATCAATGTTTGGATCGTAGTAGATTAACAGGTGCACCTGCTATTTGGTCCACACAGTTTGCCAGATATATCCAAATAATAATTCCATCTGTACATTATCTTCCCAAATCGTCTTTTTCATCGTGTGGTGGATCCACCTACCCGAGTGATGTTCTGAACCCGGAAAAGACGGATGATAACGTCATCATCGGCTGTCCTGGACAGAAGCTCCACCGTCATCGGCCCAAACTGCTGCAAGCCCGGTTCAGGCCAATACTGCAGACAAGGCTGAGGAGAGGAGAGGAGAGGAGAGGAGAGGAGAGGAGAGGAGAGGAGAGGAGAGGAGAGGAGAGGAGGAACAGGGGGTAACAGGTTATTAGCCCACACTTGCTTGAGGGGGGACAAATCATTATGTCAGCAGTCAGTGACAGTGAGGCCCAGTAACAAGACACCTGAGTATTGACAGCACAGACAATTAGCCTAAATGACAATGATTATCTACAAATAGCAACCGTAAATTAAATGAGCAAAAAAACCAACCCGCTCATGGCCGGGAACAATCCTTCACGTAAGCCGCGGTCACCTAGCTTGAATTATTCATGAGCCGAAATCATTACCATTAGCACATTATAAATTAATGGAGAAGGAGACCTTGGCTATGCCTGGGAGAGATAAACAGGAAGTTAGCCCAGAGGTTGGTGTTCGCAAGAGCCAAGGTCTCCCATCATCACTGCCTCAAAGACGCATCCCCCCCAGCCAATAGGAGGGGGGAAAACACACAGGAGCAGTGTTGACACACTGACGTGTTCTGCGGTGACTTTGGGGTTGAGGGGACCCCTGGAGTAGGAAGTGGTGATGGCATTTCACAATGACAGAAGGGTATTAACAGGTGACATTGGGCACGAGGGGAGATAAATATTTATACATTCAGACAGGAGACGGGCTGTAACTCAGGAGGGCAAACTGTGTGTGTGTGTGTGTGTGTGTGTGTGTGTGTGTGTGTGTCTGTGTGTGTCTGTGTGTGTGTGTGTGTGTGTGTGTGTGTGTGTGTGTGTGTGTGTGTGTTGGGAGGTGAACTGTTAATCCACTGGCAGTGAGAGACAGGGAAGGAGAAGAGGAAGAGCAGGAGAGTGACAGAGGAAGAAGGACAGCTTGCAGCTATAAGGGATGGTGGAAATGTTGAGCGGGAATTCAACATGACACGGAGACAGAGCGGCGATAGGGAGACAGCGGAACAAACCCACGCATGAGCAAACATGGGGGAGACGATAAGAATGTGTTAACGCCACCACAGCCCCTGCAAATTAATGCAACGGCTTGAGAGCTTTGTGGCAGGGCACCAGTGAAAGGCCAGACAAGTGATGACCCATCATCACTGTGCTGTGTGTCACACTCTCATGTGAAGGAAGGAGCGATGTGTATGACATGCTGTCACTACGACAGTCCACGTGCTGTATCATGGTCAGATTTACTGAGGAATGGAAGGCCTGCAGAGGTTTTCCAGCATTCAAACACAGGGTGAAATAGTGCTGAAGCAACTCTTCAATTAAGCAGCAATTAACATTGTTTTGCTTTTTGTTATTATTTTTATTATTTTATTATTTTTTTTATTATTTTTTTTATTATTATTATTATTTTGTCATTGCAATTTTATTATAAACCTTATAAAAATGCGATGGGCATTTGCCCGTTTTTGGGAAAATTTTGCACACTAAATGGCAAATTGATTATTTAAAAAAGGAAGATAAACAAAAAATAAAAATAATTTATTGTACCTATAAAATAGCTGTGACTTTTATAGTTGGGTGTTCCCGCACAATCACACAATTAAGTGATATGAGGAGAGGATGCGAGAGAGAGATTTAATTGGTGGAAACAAGTAAAATTACTGTTTACTCCTTTGCAGCACTCGTCCACACATTGTCAGCACTTTTTACCACATGCCACGCTCGCAGCCGGCTAAGTGATAACTCAAAATTTTAAATCAATGTTTTTACTTTAACAGTCATTTACAAAGTATTTTCGCACAAAAGTATCACCTACGTCTGAGAGAAGGCCTAATCATAGTCAGTAACGTGCTGCAGGTAATGAGTCTCATCACATTTGAAAAACGGGAAAAAACTGGGACTTCTCAGCTGTCTGTCAGAATTATTTATTAAACCAAAATCCGCTCTTTTGACAGGTCATTAAGTGAGCATTAATAATCAGCAGCTGCAATTAATACACAAATAAAACTGATTTCGTGGCTGTCGTCATGTGTGGAATTATCACATCACAGTATATTGATTTGTCCATTAAAAAAATATCACATGCTGATGGTGTTGGTATCTCTGTCTGTATTCATCTGTTGTCCTACGATGAATGTTAATTGACTGATGCTAATCTTTTTTGCTCTAATTTCCAGATTATCTCTTTTCCACATTAATTAGAGTAAGAAAAATAGAGTAAGGTGTGTGTCAGACTGAGGTGGAATCCTGTTCCTGCTGTATTTTGCCTTCGACACAGCAACGAAAGAGCCTCTCCTCTCTGAGAATATCCACACCTACCAGGCAGGGGTTTTTTTATTTCTCAGGGAGGAGGAATTGCTCTTTTCAGGAGAGTGTGCTGGCTAAGTGGAAGGGAAGAGGGAGCCTGG
Source organism: Chaetodon trifascialis (assembly GCF_039877785.1). NCBI lineage: Eukaryota > Metazoa > Chordata > Actinopteri > Chaetodontiformes > Chaetodontidae > Chaetodon > Chaetodon trifascialis. The sequence continues at coordinate 20,610,637 of NC_092072.1, forward strand.
CAGATTTTTTTTTTTACACTGCTTTTTGTTTCCATATGCTCGCTCTGGTCGTCTCACTGTTTGCCTTACAGTGTGCTGGTAGGAACGCTCTCCATATCTTCTTTAGGTAATACATGCTGTACATTTCTTATGGGAAAAGCTGTTCTGGTGGCAGAAATCAAACTGTATTGAGTTGAATAAATATGAAAAAGTAACGATCAATTATCAGGCTTGAAATACATCATTTTGTTTTGATATCTTTGCTGCTTGGGTCCTAAAAATGGGGCCATAAGCTAATAAATGTGCTCCAACATCGCACTGTGCTAATGTCTGTATTATTAGAGTATATGTAAACACACTACATTAATACTAATCAAAACCCAGCTGTGATGCAGGTGACATCACACAGGCTTTAATTACAAGCAGCAAACTTAATGAGATTAATAATTAAGCGACTTCTTCCTCCAAGATGAGTGTATTTAAATTTCAGCTGGTTTCACAGCCCCTCTCGTCTTACCCAGGCTGAGTTGGACTGGTTGAGCTGGTTGAGCATCACCACCGAGGTGCAGCCATAGTCATACACAAGCCTCCAGAAATCAGTGGTGGTGCCGGGCAGCGGGTGTGGCGTCACCACGAAGGCGGCCGGCCGGAGGAAGCTGTCAGCGAGCGCTGCGTTAATGTAGTTGCTGCTTTCTCCCTCGGTGGTGACGAGGAAGGCCAGGGAGCGGTCCGGCGGCAGGACGTCCATGCTCCGGTTCTTCTCACGGTTCCTTGGCATCAGAGAAATACTGCACTCCTCCACATCCAGGTGAGGAGTCACCGAGTTCAGAGTCTGAGGGAGGAGGAGGAGGAGGAGCGGCAAAGTGAGGGAGAAGAGAGTGTAGAAGAGATAATTAAAAAGGTTGGCATGTGTGTTTGAGAATGTGTTCAAATTTCAGATGCAGAGATAAAATGAAAGACTGAGAGTGAAGATTGTGATAAGAGGAGACAGACGAAGCGGAACAGAAATGGGATCAAAGAGAGATGGTCAGAGGCAATGATAATATTCCCCACTCAAACAGCCTGGCTGTCAATACTGGACAAGCACAACTATCTCCAATCATCTCCAGGAAACTTTTAAAAACATTAATTATCAGTCAAAACCCCCGAAAGGCTTAATGGATAAAAACACATTTAATCTCATACATTATGAATAAGCAAATTAGGAAGCAATGGAAATTGAAATGAACTGATTATCAAACTTGCTTCATATTGTGAATGACTCCCTATTGGTTTAGACAAAATGAATAGAACCTTCCAGCTGGTAACTGGAATATTGTGCCTTGGATACAAGTCGCAATTATGAGATTCGATTATGAGAGACGACTATGAGCAACGCTACAATTATTCTGGCCAAAGGTCAGCAATCAATAATGCCATTTTAACCGACATTAACTGGAACAGCCAATACCATTACATGAAAGACAAAGTGCTGTTCTTGGTTGTAATCTAAAACCTGTGCTGAGCAAAATGTTTATTATGTTTACTGTACACCGATTAGAAGAGCAGCGCCAGCCTCAGAGGCATCGCTCTCACGGTAAGTACCCATTCATTTACACAGGAGCATTTTTCTCATTTAAGACATACAGTATAAGACACAGTGTGCAGAGAAGGGCAGATGTACGAGCTCTCATGAAGAGGATATGGACTGAAACACAGCTGCGACAGAGCAATCCGTGAGCTGTAGTGAAATGGACATTTTCTTAAATTGAAAAAGTCAAGTAGCAGCGAGGTCTTGTGCAGAATAAAATCGCAGGACTCGAGTCAAGTCTAGTGTTGTGCGTTGCCTGACTTTTGAGGGACCAGAAGAGCGAGTTTAAAGAATCTAGTAGTAAAAGCTGAGTGGAGCGCCTTTAAGTCTGAACTGCTTTTAATTCAAATGTCAAATATCAGCTGCATGGAGGAGTGCTGTCACTGTGCACATTAAAGCTAGATGTAAAGCTGTGTGTTTAGGGCTTCCTGCGCAGCTCTGGTGCCTGCATGCTGTGAGTTACTAGTTCGGGAAACAACAACCACTTTAAAGACACTAATACAAACTTCTAAACAGAAATGGTGTGTATTACCTGAAACTCCTCTCTGAGCTGTGAAGTGTTGCTCTGGGAATCAACCTTCAGCATGTCCTTATAGGTGAGGGCAAACTCATTGACAGGGATGGCAGTCTCTCCACACAGACAAGCCTCCAGGATGGCATCGTGGATGAACACATACTGCTCCTGCGAGACAGACAGCAGAGAAAAACGTCCACACATTTACAAAGTCACACAAAACCCTCGCTGCACTGAGCGGCCCAACTGTTAATTGCCCACTTGTGACGAACAATGCAGAATTTAATTACTGCTGCTGAATGTTGACTAATAGTAATAACTGTCATTCTTTCACATCAACATGCCCACTCTCAGGCATTGTTTCCAAGCAGAAGATTGTATATAAATTGGGTAAAAAGTGCAGAAATCACACATCAGAGGAGCAAAACACTGCCCACACACAATATTTAAATAACGTCATGAGCTAAGCAATTAACAAGGAAACTAAGAAATTTGTTTTGACATCCAACCAAACAAAAGATCAAAGAGGCTTGGAAACATTCAAAATTAAAGGCGTATAACTGTCTCTCCTCCAACTTAGTTATAATTTTTAATGTGCTCTGTAATTGCAGAAATGCTGCATGTATTGGGCTGGTAGACCAGCTCGAGCTGAAAGGTGAAAAGATGAAATTAAAAGGGAGATAAAGCCATTGTTTTGGTATTTACTGCACCATCTCTACTTCTAAATTTGCTAATAAGAGAACATTCGGAAAGTATTTGCCAACTTTTAATGGTTTTATTTACTCTAGCAATGAATGTCTTTCTCTGGTTTGTTTATTGGAAGACTGGGAATTCACATTACAGTACACTTTAAATTTGCTACTGCATATTTACTGACATTTCTTTTTATGTAAGTGAGTATCTTAGTATATAAGGGTTGATACTTGTTTACTAAGGATGCTTCAATATGATTAGCAGTTTTAAACGAGTGTACAATAACAATTATATTTAATGGGCTTCAAACCGGAAACATTAGACTGTTAAATCATTTTGGCTTTCACTGGAGAGTTGCAGAGAGGAATGTCTTAAAGTCTTCAATATGATGCATTGTTATTAGACAAAACATAGGAAAATAGTTTAAATTAACTCCACCTGGACCAGCTACAGCATCAATTAATGAAATAAATATTCCAGTGATAAAATGAATATTACCGGGAAAGGCACCGGTCTAATGAAAATTTTAGTTTTGAAAACTTAAAGCTGCACTCATCAGCTTCTTATTATTAACAATTAATCAAATAACGATGTGGGATGTGAAAGGTTTTGGTTGTAGTGACGAACCTACAGAACATCATAACCCCACTCTGCACTTCTCCTCTGCTCTACACAGCATTTTAAGAGCAAAAAGCTCTGATAAACACAGTTCTTACCTGTCCAGCACCACATGGCAAACAGGCAAAGTGAGCAGCTATTAACACTACAGAGCTTCTTACCTTTGTACTACATGTTTTCACAATGCTGCTCTTATCAGCCTTTTTTCTAACTAAAGTAAGGAGACGCTGTTGTTGAAAACATCAGACAGACAAAGTTAGCAACTAGCGGGCGAGCAGTGGAACATTTAGCAACTACAATAAAGAGACAGATATTTTTCTCACGAGTTGGTGGAGATCAGAGCAGAGTTTGCTAACATGTTAGTCACAATAAATTTATAACATCAGATGGTGTCATGTGTTTTAAGCCTTCTCATGCTGCCCCCAGGTGGCCAAAAAATTAGTGCTGTCAGGCGATTAAAAAAATTAATCTAATTAATTACAGGATTTGTAATTAATTAATCTAATTAATCGCATTTTAATCTCATATCTGCTAAAGGTCCCCAAATAAAGAATTTGAATTCTAGGACGTTACAATTCACTGACATTCACATTACAGCTGGTGAATTCTTTTCATCACTGTAGTTCTCGACGGTAGCTGGAAATTAGAGTCAGATGACGCTATCTGAAACGCCTCTTTTAGGCCCTCGTCTTCCACGATTGAAATCGGCCTGCAATCAGCAGCAACCCACTTTGCGATTGAGTTTGTCAGTTTTTCTGTCATGACTCTGCTCATTCGTTTTCCTAACTCAGCAAGTGTGGGTTGGCGGAGTGAGCTCACGGTAGCACTAGCGGCACTAGCAGCAACTACATGTTTAGCGTTTAAATGATAATTCAGGCTGGAGCTGCTACGGTGATAGGAAAATTCTTTTTTACACAAGGTACAAATCACTGCGTTCTTGTTAATAATCCCGTCATTGTTCTTTTTATAAATAAACTTGCCGTTCAAAGGTCCAAGTAGGCTTGCCTCGCTCTCCGGTGTCACATCCATGCCTGTTGTCACCCTGCTTTTGACTAGTAGCGCAGGTAGGATGCAGCCTACGGGTCACTCAAAGGGCCAAATTTAAAATGCTTGCGCATTGACTTGCCACTCATGATTAATTGCGTTCATTTTTATAGCGCGTTAATTTGCAGCGTAATTAATTAATCTAATTAACGCGTTAAACTGACAGCCCTACAAAAAATCAGAACTTGGAATATTTTTACATTGTGATCTCTCTACTGTGCCGGCACTCTTCCTCCACCGCTGCCTGTGGTTTGTGTGAATGCTGTTTCAGAGGCTTTTGTAGCTTAAAAAGAATCAAATTCTAGTGCAAACATGCATGATAATGGTCAAATACAAAAGTGATGAGAACTGTGGACTACCAGCAGCTTCATATTGTGAAGATCAAATGTGCAAGCTTATGGTTAACAGTGTCAGCCTCTCTAACCACACTGCTGCCCTCCCACTCACTTCAGTCTGGATCATGTTGATACGTCTGGAGCAGAGGGTCTTGACACAGTTGTAGATGTCCACCACTCCTTCACATTCAGCCATATCCAGCATGACATCCAGCACAATGTAGCAGCCAGTCCTGCCTGCCCCCATGCTGGAGCAAAGGAGAGAGGAGAAAGATCGACAAGCCTGAACACACCACTAAAATGAAAAAGCCTCAGCAGGGAGCCTTTCGTAATGATCGAGATACTCTGGCCAAAGTCAAGTATAATAAGAGGCTTTGTCCTGGAAAGAAAGACAGGAAATACAGTGGCCATTATGTTCTGGCATAAAAAAAAAAAAAAAAAAAAAACTAAGTTGAAGTTTGAAAATGAAAAACCTTTTAGTTAGAAAGTGCTAAGACATTTAAAAACACACTGAGTACTGACCTATGCCTCCCATAGCTGGGTCTAACACAGCCATAAAGGCATGTGTAGGTGTTTGTGAATGCCTCAGCCCTATCCAGGAAAGGTTTGGTTATTTTAAAATCCATCTGAATGTCTGCACTAGGATGTGTTACGCCTCAGGTACACATCTGTCTTCATAGCATTTCCTTGTTCAAATCAACAAAAAATATCAGCATCTGAGTAATTACTCAAAGTCCTCAGTGTCCCTGTTCATATGTCTCATGCTTGCTTGACCTATAATGCTGATATTTTCGACAGGCATCTACCGTATTATTTAGTGGGTTGACTTGGCACATAATGCACAATACAACCATGTTATGAAAGGTAGAATGTGCATAAAGAAATGAATCGGATGATTCATGAGCTGGATGAAACGTATAACGCAGCGACACACTGAGAACAATGAGCAGACCTTTACATTTTGACATCATTCCCTCCAAATCAAACCTTGTTACTATTAGATCTTATGAATTTTTGAAGAAAGTAAATAAACAAAATGTTAATAAGGATACTTTCATATCAAACCTATTTGGGTACATTCAACTCGGTTTGGTTCGTTTTGGCTGGCGTGAAAGCTGTCAATCAAGTCTGGTGCAGAAACGTCCGGCCTGAGACCGCCTCAGTGGGCGTTTCCAAACCCACGCTCCAGTTCTCTGCCTCTGGTCTGATTCAGTGGATGAGCTGCTAAGCCTGAAGTGTTTTCCCTTGATCTGGTTTCTTTTCACATCGAAAAAACTTCTAGCAAACCAAAGTGCATCGCAGCATTCCATTGCTGCCTCTCACATAAGCCATCAGTGTTTTCTCTTCTTTTTTTTAATGATTGAATTACAGAGCTGTCACCCCTGCAGTTTGGTTCTATTGATCTGGATCAGGGAAAAAAAAGCCAAATCGTTGTCTTTTCAGCTTTGGTGTGGCTCGTGTTCGTATTGGATTTTCACAAACAAACAAAGAGCTGTAAGCATGAAGTTGTACAGACTGACAGGTAACAGTGATGTGACATTTCTGACCGTCATCCTGCATCCTCACTCCTACAGTACATGGACCCATGTGGGGAAATTAAATTGTGGTGACTGACAGCAGGTTGTTCTGCATTTTAATGTGAGCATTATTAGTATTATTAGACTGCAAATTAAGCCCATGCTATAATGACAAACTGAGCCAGGACAGATAAAAGGGGTCTTGTACAGCAGCATTGTGCAGGGCTGTTACTGTGGGGTCACTATGCCACACACTTTATAATGGACTTAATGGACTGCCAAAGTAGACAGAGTAGGAAACAAGCACAACACACTGCAGTTTTAACTGCTTTTGACTGTGCAGTATGTGTTACCATGGTTAACAAATGATTTGCAAGAATATGGGCTGCATTTCTTATTATAAGATCATATCCTGAAGAGGGATGGGTCACGAGTTTTGAATGTTCTAATACAAAAATTAAAGAGCTAGCATCACATTGTCTTAAAAAGTATATTTTCCCTTGTTTTTAACCTCTGTGGGTGTGACATAGTTAACTGGATCTTGCTGAAAGTAGATCTCTTGTATATGTAATCTGTAGAAATCAGCGCGCTCCCAACCACAGGAAGACAGGTTAAGCTAACTGTTCGTGTATTGCAAGTCTACAACTACTACACACATCATTTGAGAGTGAAGCACTCTCACTGTGTCCAATAGGACCAATGGATTTTGGCACGTAGTTCTCTTCAAATGGAGAGCTTACATGGGAAAAGTAGCTTCTCACTCTGACTCTTGGCATATTTTTTAAGTGCAATATGACCTACACATGTTTTAATGGTGTAACACACACAAGGCTAAAGAAACGCTTGTTGTCAGTGTAGAGGGACAAAAGAAACATCTGTTACTGTTGCCCTGACACTGACTCCTGACAGTCAAACCTGACTTACGGCTATCAGGGTGGACAGTGATGAATTACCTGCAGTGGACCACCACAGGCCCAGCGTCAGGAGGTGTTGAGGCCTTGACCCGACGCAGGAAAGCCAGCAGGCCGGTGGCATGGTACGGCACCCCGTGCTCAGGCCAGGAGGTGAAGTGGAACTGGCACACCTCATGTTTGGCAGGGTAACCTCTCTGGAAGAAACAATCAGGCAGAGTTAATTAGATGCTATTATCAGAAAAGTGGGAATGTTACAGGAGTTCACAAACAGAAACCAATGAAACAACCTGAAGCTGAATGAGAAACATATTGGTGGGTATATATGAAAGAACCAAGAGAGCTGTGATAAAAATAATGTGAGTATGACTCACCCTCTCCATGGCGAAGGTGCGCACAGTGTACTCTGCCAGTGTTTCTGTCTTCAGCAGAGTTATCTTAATGTCACCGTAGAGCTCAGTGTCATCAGGCCAATACTTACAGCACTTCATCTGGACAACAACAAACAGTTTCAGTTCAGAGGGGTTCACACACATACTACACAGCTGATTTATCTCAACCACAGACAACAAACATCCTCACCACTCAGCACAAATGTTTCAACCAGGAGACATACAGCAACCCTCTCACCCTGATCCGACCTTTGCTGAATATTTGGACTTTACTACAGCTCTTCCTATCATCACCACCATCACATCTGAGCCGTAAAAGTGTTGACACCAAGGACAGATGCGACATTTTGATCGGATTTCTGGGGACATTTCCCACTCTTGGTTATAAAAGTCACTGTCTGTGATGGTATTATTTCCCTCTCTCTGTCCCCAGGAAGGCAGTCCTCAAAAACCTGCACTGTTAAGTTTTTAAGTGAATGCCTCTTTTATTTGTCCCTCGATGCAGTGCTTTTTGTGGCGTTGACATTTTCCTCCACTGCTGGCTACAGACTACAGTAGCCACTGGGGGATGGTAGTTGCACTGCCATGTGAAAGGCTGAAAGGGCACTCTTAATCATACGGGGCATTTTCTGGTCTCTTAATTTTCTTTAATTGAACTTTTTTTGTTCTATTCTCACATTTCTCTTTGAGCCCTGTTGATTTGTGACCCTGGCTGACATTTACTGGCTGTGTTGTATCAGTTTCACAGGATGAGATCTCACAGCATTTGTAATTTTTTTTTTGTGTTAGACATTTTTAGAATGCACAAATCAGTTCTTACATGGAAATCAGCTGTCACTGAATATTAACATCCGTTAACTTCAGGGAGCAATAGCAGCTCACAAATCAGTTTGCTTGCTAATTTGGTCTGTTTAGACGGAGAGTGAAAGATGGAGTATGGTGGACATGTCTGAACTGATGTTTTGATAAATTAATAATGGGAAAATGACAATTACATAACGTACCTCAAATTACAAAACATCTAACATAAAGTTAGACTAAATGATCTAATAAGGTTGCTAGATTAGCATGATTGGAAATTTCCCACTCATCTGAACTACATGGATTACATTAACTCTGAAAGTCACACTTTCTAATATGCATAAATAAGGCAAAGTCATATTTATATAGAAAAGCAGTTAAGTTGCCCTCATGGAGCTGACTGCAGCCGCTCTTCCTGAGTTAAACATAGCCTCGAGACTCCTCTGTTTGTTGTGCTAAAAGTTACTGTTCATCAGCCTTAATTATCTTGTTAAGCTCTGAATGCAGCACAGTTCTCGGCGGGCCCGTGTGTTATGTTCACTGCCTCTGAAGAGGAATAAGTCTCCATCATGTACGACACAGGCTGTTGCTGATCAGGCTTGCTAATGCTAATGCTACCAGCAGCTATGTGTGAGAGGCACAGGCCCTGGGCCACGCGGTGGGGGCCGTGGACTCGATGTGCCATGCTTGCAGCTTCATCAGGGCAGACAGAATTCATCTGAACTGAACTTTCAAATCCAATGAGACACATACAAGCTCATTTTAAGCAGAGAAAACAGTGTGAAGTTCCTCTTTAATAGTGTCACTTTGGTTAGCATAATCTGATAATCTCATTCTAAACTGCAGAAATTATATTAAATCTGGAACACATATTTCGCCATGTATACAGAACTAAATGAAACAGTCATTCCATAGAAAATACTGGAAGATTCTTGGCAGATATGCAGTTTATGACATTCTGTTCATATAGACACAAAGGAGCCTCTAAGCTAGTAAAGGTTTTACTAATTTCTGGATTATTTCACTCAAATCTTTAGCCGCTTAGAGACTTCTTTGGTAATGGTGCAACTCAATTTATAAAATCACTCTCCTTAAAGTAGCTAGCATTTATTAAAAACTTAGGACTGTATGTCTGACCTTTGTGACGGATTTACAAATAGCTAGTCAACCTGTCCAGAGCCAGGCAGGTAAAATCAGCTTGATGTATAAAATTTTAAACATTTTATTACATTTTTTCAGAAAAAGTGTCGTTCAGTGCATCCAAAACCGTCATACTTGGTCATATGTATTTTAATACTGTAACAGCAGCCTACTGTATTCAGCAGGCAGGCCGAGTTGGAGGCCACAGTGTTCTTCCGTGGTCCCTCACATACATTAAAGCTTTGATCTTGGAGCACAGCCACCAAAGCAAAAGGTGATCACTCATGATCAGACAGCAGCAGCCATTTCCTCCCACAACACAGGGTGCAGCAGCTATTCTGACATATAGTGAATGATAAAGGGAGCTCCAGAAATACATCCTCTCCATCCATCTTCACAGGCGGCTGGAGAGGTCACAGGACAAAGGGAAGGGAAACCTACCCTTCCCACTTCCACCAGCTTGGTGATCATGACAATACTGAAGCAGTTCTCCTGCCAAACCATCCTCCAGAAGTCATAGATCATCTCCTGCTTTGGGCCTGCAGAGGAGGAGATATACAGTAGAGGCATAGGTGGAGGAGTGGGAGAAGAAAAAGGGAGGGGAGACGGTGGAGGAGGAGAAGGAGCGGAGGATAAGGAGGGCGGAGAGATGAGCCATAAGTCAGAGAAAATAGCAGCAATAACCATGAATGTAGAAGCCCTGTGCAATCCATGCCAGGGAATAGAGTAACAATGTGTCATTCATGAACTATTGCCCGCTCTGTGTTCTCCTAATTCTACAGAGAAATGTCATTTCAATACACCCACAAATCCTCAGCCATTGTGCAAACAAGCTCCTGTATTGCCTTACGCAGACACCAGTGGCTGACACAAATCACAGCCCCCTGGAGAAGATGACACTTTCATTGATTTCATTACACTGTGCCGTTGATAATATCACAAGGTCCTCCTTCATACTGACTCCTCTGCCAAACACACTACACCCCTTTTGTCTATACATTTCTACCCACTCAATTTATTTAATAGGATTATTATCTTGTCTCCAGTAACTGGCCTCAATGGCTTTTTTGAGAGAAGGTTGCGCCTTCTTATCCCTCACATGTTTGTGTGCTGGCTGAACTAAACTTTGAATATGGAAGTTCACTCTTGACCTTTGGGAACAGTCTCTCGAACAAAGTAATCTAACATCCACGCACCACCTTTTCTTCACATGGGTATATAAATCTGGTGGCAGACCGCACAGCAGTAGATTTTTAAATCATAAAGCAGGTGGTATTCTATATTCTCTACAATCTGTCTTACTCACAGAAACATGGATGCAGCGTGTTCATTATTCTGTCAGCGTGCTATGTGTTCATTTATTACCCACATTAAAACTGTGACATTCAATTACAATTCCGTCTGACTAATATTTACTCCATTTCTCAAGCACCATTACCATTTATCAATCGGAGTCTGGCTAACACATTCAAGCAAGCATGCTTCCTGTTCTGCTGGGATCTCTTGGCCACAACACACCAGCCTCATTTAAAATCAGCTCTATAATAAGGATGTTTCCAGCTGAGATGTTTGATATCACTGAATTTTTGGGTCCTCGTTAAGATATAATGGAAAAGAGCTTAACCCGTGCAATGGCTTTTGCAGGAGGGCCAGCAAAAGAGTCACTGCTGTAACCCAACCTGACAAAGGCAGGGACAAATGTTTCAGAAGCTAACTGGGATCAAAAGAATTCTGCCAAAAAAGGCATAAAAAGCAGAATATAAGCCTAAAGAGGGTTTTTGTCTCCACAGATAAACAATTAAGCATAAGGTAATGCTCGTTTTCACTGCTTTTTCCGCTGCAGTTGTCTTAACAAAAGGCATCAAAAGATATGCCTTTAGACTACATGCTCCAGGGTAAAAATGTAAAGACCTCTGAAGGCTGAGAAATACAATAGGAGGAGGAGGAGTAACTGCCTTGCTTGCCTGTTAAAAAACAGGGCATGTGCAGAGCCTGACAAATGCTTTACCTTTCATAACAGCAAGATGCTGGTCTTTACTGTAGTTGACCCGAGGTGGGCTGCACCAGCCTGCGCACGCTTGAATACGCACACGTAGGCAGCTACTTTAACCACTGTTTTCCCTCCTCTTCACAGGGTTATTCACAGCTCCCTCGCCTGTTAGCAATCGCTGCACCGGCTTCAATGTGTATTAGTGATATGAGATGTTAATTTTTCAGCAGCAGCAGGAGAAGCCAACTAATGCATCGCCAGAGGGTCAGGGCAGCCAGTTGAGAGACAGATGATGTGTGATACCAGTGGCTGGGTGGGTGAATCTGTATGCATAGCACAACATGCTGTCGCTTTGGACTCGGGCTTTCAGAGTGCGCCTGGCATTTCTCCTCCTCGTCCGCCTCCCCCTCAACCGCCTCCTCCCTCTCCCTCATCTCTGGACATAATAGAGAGTTAGCCCAGAGCAGCTGCTGCCTGCTGCACAAGCACAGCCGCCTTAAGACTCATCGAAGATACAACAAATCAACCTCAACCTGCCGTGACAGTCGACCACCCAGGGCTCGCCACGAGTATATGCAGAGCATTGTTCAGTGCATGCAGAGTGAGAGGGGAGAGTGACAGCTTGAATGATGCAGTGTATGTACTGTGAGTGTCAGTGTATGTGTACTGCACATGTGTCTGTGGTGTGTGTATGTTTTACATTTTATCTTTGGTTAGCAGGTTAGACTTTTCTTATCTTGGGACCAGACATTGAACCTTACATGTTATGTAACGTTCTGTGCAGTTTCATGGAATTTCTCAATTTTTTAACTTAATAAATATATCTACATAAATATAACAAAAATCTGCAGTATTCTCTTTATAAATTAAGGAGACTTTAACCTTTAAATCAGTAACTGAAGTTCTTACATCACTAAACCTTCACCCAGTCCTCCTCCCTGAATTGTAGCCCTCTTTCCACCTGTGCCTGCACTCCTGCACTGTATGCAGAGAGAGTTTGTGAGCAAAATGAGGGAGAGAAATTTTCGGAGGTTACTTTTATGAAGCGGTAGAACTGAGACCAAAGTGAAAGATGGAAAGAAATCAGAGGGGGATTATGAAGTGAAAAACATATTCACTGAATAAATAGGATCAGAGCCGGCAGAGAATAAAGAGAATGTCTTGCTCTCTTTTTTCTGTTTCTTTCTCTCCTTCTTTCCATCTCTCTCTCTCTCTCTCTCTCTCTGAGTGTGAGTGTGCCGCTTGGGGAATGCAGCCTATATAGTGTATCAAACCGACATCAGAAAGATAGTGCACCACACATGCAGATGGCGGGGAGGAGAGACACAAAAGCAGAACTTCACAGAGAGCGACAGTCAGTAGCGTTACAGTGCAGATTGACTGACAGTTACAGTCGATTATGATGGGAGTGTTTCTCGCAGATGGAGGAAAGTGATGCTTTATGGTGGAAATCCAGATGTGAGCATGAGGCAACACAGACTCCTTGTTGTTTACACATTAATAATTCACTAAAGTCATTCTAATACCGTCAGCTGGTCTGCTGTGTAAAGAACAACACAAATGCTGACATTAGCAGTCAAACGGTGGGCCTGAGTATCTCACACTCACCTTGAGTGGCGATGAAGTGGTTTGATCGCTGGTAACCCTGTGACACAGAGAGTAAGAAAGATAGTGGGGAAAAAAAGGCAGAAAAAGAGACGGAAGAGAGTTAATAATTATAAGAGTGCATGATGAAGTGAGACTGGGGGACCTCTAACTCTCATTTCACCCCTCCCATCCATTCTCTTTCTCCATTTTCAGCATCAAGTCATCTCTTATTCATCTCAGAGCTGGGTTTGATGTCAGCGCTCTGCTAAATTTCTGTTCTGCTTTTGACTGAAGATATTTCAGAGGCTGTGAAAACTAATCTGCGCCGTGCTATCGGCCGATGACGCTCTGCTTAAAATACATTAGAATGTTCGACTGGCCAAATTCTTTGCAATGTTTAGGCTCCGAGTTTGGGTGGAGGATCGCACTTGAATGGTAATGCATCGAGAAATGGCATTAATTCAAGATTTTCTCTGCCTGTCTCTGAGCCAGGTCAGTCATTACATGCAGAGTGGTGAAGCTGCATTTCAAAGGCGGCTCGGCGTGTGGTGCTCTGCATGCAGCCAAGGCTGCTGATCAAAGGTAGATTGACAAGTGGAGGATCTTCAGCTCTGGGAGTAATTCTACCTGAGTGACACGGACTGATCTGAGCTTTCTGCTCAGCTTGGCATTAGTTCAGTTATGATACAGTGTGCACTGTCTTGAAGACTATTAGGGGCGTCCTGGCCCTCCACCAGGCTACACCCGCATGCTGAATGCAAAGCAGCCAAGCATGATAAATCACAAGAATTAAGATTAGTGTGCTCTCTCATCACTCAGGGGTAAAGTGATTCCAACTGCTGTATACGGTAAACATTTGTACAAATACTGTACAGGCACCCCGCCAGACACACACAGACATAAACACACACACCCACTGATACACGTGTGCACTATTCAGCCAGACAGGCACAAAAATTACATTCCATAACTGTCATGCCACAGAGGGAAGTTGAGATGGATGGCCATCACTATGAAAGAGTGCAGGGACCCTCGTTCCCATGAGCCTCTGTTGGCTGATTTTCCCTGGGCTGACCAGTTTCCTGTCTGTCACCTTGGCAACCACATTTTCTGACAGCAGGCAAGCAGAAAAACATCAAGCAATGTGAATTCACAATGGATTGGAAGGAAAAAAAATCAAAACATGCAGAAATATTTGAGATGTGGAGAGCTTATCAATTCTAGCAAAAAGAGAGAAAAACAATCGATTTGGTTTGCTCTGACGAATCTGGCTTACCCTAACTACAACCTGTGACAGGTCAGCGAAGATCTGACATTGGTGTATGCAGGTAAATAAAAATCAGTGCTCAAATTAGTAGGAATCCTGTTGAAACTTTAAAATGTAATAGGAATGATCCTCTCTGAGAGTGCTGCAGGACATTAAAGGGAGCTCTGAGGCTTCCTCCACTGAAAATAAATGATATTAGGGTTTTTCAAAAACCTAGAGTCATTCAAACGGCTTACAGCCTGCATCTGAAAATCAGCTGCATGAAAAGTGAGATAAGAGAAGGAATATAAGGAGCAACTGGAGCACAATTCAAAGCTAAGACACAGTTTCACAGTACACAGGGCAGACTACCCATCACTGTATTTATTCAAAGTACTGCTGTTGTAGCTGCATTTCGCTTGTTGACGCAAAATTGCAAGAATTGATTTCTTGTGAAGATGATTGTGTGTGTGGATCATTACTGTACATCCCAAGCAAATTGTGTCGTGAACTGTTTGTATATATAAAGTCAATATCTTCAAGGAATTGTTTTGTTATTTTGAATTAAGACTTTTACTTTGATGTTGACACCTGTTAGAGCACACATTTATTCCATTATTTTCCACCAGCTGGCACTACTGAAAGTCCTCCTCACAGGCTCAGTTAGGATAGTGTTGCAGCTCTTAAATTTACCAGTAGAGATAGGATGACTTTCCTGGATTGAGAAAATGTATGATTTGTTTTTACATTAACCATAAAAGTTGCAAATGTGTATGACTGACAGCAGCTCTCAAAAATCAGTTCATTCCAATGAAAACCCAACAGTTAGTGGATTCGCTCATGGAGGAAAGGTAGAAACATACAGAATTTTCAGTGAATTCTAAAAAACAACTTTGCTGCCAGATGCAGACATTTGAGGGAACAGAGAGCTGCAGCTGTGAGCTTGCGAGGTTGCCCATTGACAGTTAGCAGTCTTTGTAACTTGCTCACCAGCAGTTCAAAAGCTTTTTAACTTTTGTGGCAAACTTTTCCAGCCAGTCATCATCACTCTTCATCTGCCTAACTTAACCTCATCATATCTAAACCTAATCAACCAAAACAATGAAGACAATGAGCACTAGTCAATTAGCCAATCATTCCTTTACCATCCTCGGGAAAAGACTGAACCAAGAAGCCCTGCAAACCTCCAGCAATCATTTCAGAAGGACAAGACAAGGACTTTCATGGTTTGAATTAATCGCCTGAGATAAGTGATGTATATGGGCCAAAAAAAAAAAAAAGCAAAAAGTCTAAAATTTGGTTAAACCTTTGTAGGTGTCTCTAAAACAGTAGTAATAGTAATAGTAAAACAGTGTGCACTGTGCTTTGGATCTGTTTTCTTCCTCAGTTCACTGTCAGTGAATACGCTTCCTATTCTTGCTGCGTCTTGATGTCAGTAAACTGTGGCTCTGGTTGGAGTTGCCTGACTTGACCTAGCTTACTCTCCGCTGTGGCATGCTACTAGGACTTTTATAGATGTTAAGCAAGAACTCCAGGTGAGCATATGACTCTGGATGACAGAGAAGAGAGAGACGGCTACACTCAGTTTTGAAAGGAAAAAAATAACTTGGAGGGGAAAAGTGATGGCTAAAGGCGGACAGGCTCAGCAGCTCAGAGTGGAAAAGGGAAGGAAGATCTGGTGTTGGAGGGAAGCCATGGAGGGCTGGCAAGGACAGCAAGAGGGGGCAGCATGATAAGGGAGAAGAGATGGAAAGAGAAGAGAAGCAAGGTACTTACTTCCCTGTTTATCCGAATCTAAGAAATGCCAAAGGGTTGAAAACAGGGGGCGGGCAGAAAACACAGAGAGAGAAAGAAGTAAAGGGGGGGAGGAAACAAGAGCTAGTTATTGTGATTTAAGAGCAGGAAAAGGGGGCTATGATAGGGTTAGAGAGCATCTTGCCTTGAGGACCTGTGGAGAGAATAATGTTCAAAAGGCTTAAATTCCCATGTTTCTATGCAAGTGATAACTCAGGACCTTGTACTCAGGAAGAGATACTCAGCAGCTTCATCGCTGAGATCTGGGAACACTTCTGCAGACGAAGCAGTCTGATGATCTGACAGACTGTTAACAAGCCATTAAACACTTTATCCAGATGATATAAACCTCTAAGCGCACATATCCAAAACACTGACAATAGGCGGAATTGTGTGTTTGTGTGTGTGCACAAGGACACGATTGATGCAGGTAGTATGTCTGTAAACTGATGGGTGTTTGACAGTTTTGGTAAAATGATCAGCATTGTGCTCTCTGTCAAATGACCATGGCAGCTTGTTTGTCTGCTTGTGAAAGCTGCAGCATTCAGAGATCTCAGGACTCAACCTTGTGAGTACGATGTTATTATTACCAATGAAGATGATGGCCAAAGCTTTTCAATGAAGTAGATGAAAGCTCTATGAGCAAAGCTGTATGAAAGTGGAATTCTTCTTCAAGGGTACTTTGAGGCAAATAAACTGGGTAATCCAACCTTCCCCAGCTGACACACAAAGACAAACATACGAGCCAAAGTGGAATTTGTCTGTGATTCAAAGAAATGAAGCTTTTCGTTCTGTCTGTTTGGTCAGGTATGGCAACATTGCTTCCCATGCTCATTCCCATTTTATCAAATTCCAAACAAATTCCTGCTGCTTCCAACACAACCATGACAGGCATCCCTTCCTGAACACCAGAGCAAGAAACGACTCCTGGACAGTGGGTGTAAATAACAGTGAATACAGGATCTTTCAGGAACTGTGTGTGGATGGCGTCACATCTGCATTACATCTTCAAGCAATAGATGGCAGCAGAAGGAACAGCCAACAATCTGACATAAAAACGTAGTGTCTCAATACCCGTGGCTTGAAAAAATGATGTAAACTCATGTGAGTGAGAGGAAACAATGGTGGAACTTTTGAGTTTAACCTTTAAAAAAAGCAATGCTCCATGTATTCCAACCTTGGAGTCTTCCATGAATCATTTGGAATCATTTCGCTGCAGTGCTGTGAGCCAGAGGTCTTGGCATGACATGCAGGCGGTGCTGTAGATGGCACAGTTAATGACAGAAAAGTCCTTGGAGCGTTCGTCCTAATGCAGCCCTCACGGGCCACTAAAGGGGATAAAGTGGCACATCACTGAGAGCTCTGATGGTCCGCTTTAACCAGGGCCACCCACATACGCTGAGTCAGGCATCCACTACTGATCTGCCCACTCTGTCCACTTTACATTTCCGTTTGTTGAGCAAACAATAATAGAAACAAAGGACATAATAAAGCATTCAGACACCATAACAAAGCATGTTAAACCCTACAATGAGTGTCTCAGAAGGTAGGACCAAAAACGGAGGTAAGACTGTTGAGAGCTTTTCGCAGACTTCCATTTTGAGTGAGCAGCAGAACTCAGACCTGGCCAGCACTGAAGGAAAAAGTGACTGTCTGCTAGTATTGGTCCATCTAATGCAAAGCTGCAGAGAAAGCATCTGGCAAGAGCGCATACTACTGCTTGGACTGGAGAGTCTCCCTGAGATACTCACTCGAGCTGAACTGTAGGTGAGATCAAAATATCTGGAAGTAGATGAAAGGATCAGAAATTTTATATTGAGTCCAATTGCGGTGCAACGTTGCCTTACAAAAGCATCTGGCTGAGTCACGAGGCCTGATGCTCCCAGCTTATGGGCTCTTGTAGGATCTCTGCAGTCGCTGCGATAAAATCTCGCTTCAAAGCCAGGATGTGCTAGCACGCATAGATATAATGCTATGTTGTGGGCGTAGTTAGTAAATGACAGTTCGGTCTAAGTAACAGAGCTTGTCCAATGTCAGGCAGTATGTGGAGATGTCCTCTGTTCAAGCACTGGGTCAACCACAACAATAAAAGAGGACTCATACAAGCCGTTAAGGCGAAGCTGTGGGATCAACAAAGACGGAGATGATGGAGTAGGAGGCGAAGGAGGAGGCAAAATAAGACTGACGGTGACTTACGTCTATGTAGTTGGCATTGACATAATCAGAGCTGGGGTCTGCCAGAAGAGAGTGGAGCTTGACTCGATGGCGATCATCTGAAATGCACAAAAAATGATTTAGGGTTCACTTATTAGGAAATTACAAGGCCCATTCGCTGTATCCGTCAAAATATTGGCTTTTATTAACACAAGAGTAGATCTCTGGTCATCTGGCTCAGCTGACTGGAACTGAATCCAGGATGCTGTGGTTATGGTCTTAACACTGGATGCACCACATGAATTTTTCTAAGTTATTTCTTTCGCCCATTTCACTTCATTGTCACAATGTCACCATGTTCTCAGCAAATACTCTGGTGAGCACGTTAACTCATAGAAATGATTGCAAAGCTATAATAATGGACAGTTAATAATACAGAAGGATCCTTTAAGGGTCAGCCTGCAAAACCTGTGATGATACCTGTCTCACAGAGAGCTGCTAACCCACCGACAGAGGTAATCATCTGGGTTTAATGCAGAGTTTTTGATTCTAAATGTTATTTCATTTTTTTCTACAATGGCTCTGAAAGAACACTGAAGTGAAGACTGCGTGCTGAGTGATTGCCTGTTAAACCTCCATTCAGCTTCCTCCTGCTCTGTGATCACCTACTGTATATTGTGTTTCAGCACAGCCAAATTCACCATACAGTTGTGCTCATTTACATACTTTTCTGTTCCCTTTGTCAGACAACTGAATGACTATGGAAAAGTGACTTAATGGTGGCCCAGCACCAAGATGCAGGGAAAAGATCATTATTTCAGAACCGCAACATCGTCTGACAAAATTTGCATAAATACAGGTCAATGACAGCAGCTGTGCCACTGTATGTGTTCAGCTATACCAGCATTTAAAATCAATCATAGAGATATTTAGAGACCACAGAAAGTTCTTTTTAACTTTAAGGGCACATAGCCTCTTTGACCTGGCTCATGCCATTGTTTTACAAAAGGTCTGTCTAACCTGTACATACAACAAGTCAACATTTTAACATTTAGACACTAAAAGGCTGCCCTGGAAATCGACTAAAGGCACTTTTAAACAATCAATTTTAATTGATCAAACCTTAATTAGATGACAAGATTTGTTCACTTTTCGAGAATTCCCATTCAGCTGGGCATAAAAATAAGTATTGGCTGGCTTTGGCAGACTCGTAACACATGGCAGTAGCGCCATTAAATGTAACCTACAGTACAGTGTTTGCATGAAAAGCCAATAAATGTTAAGGTGAGCTGTAACCTACGGTAAAAGGAAAATCTACTGAAACAGAGCCAAGTAATGATAGCATCAGTGTTTTATGTCTTGTAACCTCAAAGTACTTACGGCTAAGCAAGCTATCATGCCTTCCTTTGGTCTTGTCCTTCTTTTTCGTGACATCCCAGCCATCAAAAAAGCTCTGCGAAGTAAAGTTGGAGATTGTAAGTTAAGTTTAAAAAAAAAAAAAAAGACATTATAAGAACGGGGTGATGTGTCTTTGATGCATCTTGAAACTCACAATAGAAACGACTTTGCTAATGCAAGTGGTGCCCTAAGGTTCTGAGTAACTTCACTGTTATAGCAACTTGCCAAGTCATCAACAGACATCTGCCACAACATAGCGGGGAGAGACAGGCTGAGAGATGACACGCAGCACTGAGAGATGGCTGCGGCCTTGAGAAGGAGGAGGCGGCCTGCTGCAGTCATTCTCATTCCAGACACAGCGTGAGGCTCGCTGCTTGAAGAAGCCATTGCTCTATAATATCTCAGTGTTAAATGGCTAAATTTGTGACAGCTGTTTATGACGCCCATCTACTAAACCTGCTGGTGCGGCAAGATGAGTCACTGAATATAAATCAATACTATAAGTGAAGCAAGAGCAGGAGGAGAAAATCAACAAATACGAGCATGGGTGAGCCTGGCTTGAGTCATGTCATATTCCGCTGAATTTTAAGCCACAGTCTGATCTCCTTGCTGTATCAGCAGCCACATCCAGGCTCTCGCATGCTGGCATGCTGAGTCTCATCTGCAGCTGACCAATCCCCCTTGAGCAAGTGGCAGGAGGGGGGATTGAGACCACCTAGACCCCAGTCAAGCCACACGAAGCAAGCTGATCAGGGGATTACATCTGCTACTGGATTCTATACAGGTAATAACTGATGTAATCCTGCTAAACAAAGCTGCCTTCGTCCACGTGCACTTTCTGTTCACCTTCATGGAGCTTTACTCATCTATCAGCACATCAGCTAAATTCCAAATGCTCAACACTTAAAGCCTCTAAAGCTTTGGATTCAAATTTCAAAGTATTCCTCTGTAACATGAATTATTCATGAATAAATACGCAACAGTCAAAGTTCAGAAATCCCCAGGTATTAATTATGAGGAGTTAAAAACCCGGCTAATCTCCTTCATCTGGGCCGTTTGGGTGTGATCATATTAGATTTGATTGACTGTGGTCTGTCAACTTTAGCAAGCAAGGGTCATCAGTCTTTTATGAAAGATGAAACATTGCAACTGCCAAATCCTTACTGGTGCACAGAATCACCTTTCTCAAACCAAGCCCCACCCACTTAAAACCAGTGAGAATATACAGAAATCTTTGATGGGAGAAAACCTAAACTATTCCGACTGTGGCAGAGAACTGTGTGTTCATGGAGGACCTCATCACAAAGCTGACTGAGACAATCCACTTTCAGGTTCCTGAAGTCCTAATAACACATCTGATGCCATCCACAGGGGCAATTTATTGGCTCAACTGCTTGTCCATCCATTGGTATCCTTCAGCTGATAACTAATAAGAAATGTGTCTCAGCCAAAGATTTGTTTAATGTCATTCAGACACACTGTCATCATCACATAGCTTGTCCACTCAAGAGTTTATTCCTCTGTAAAATGTTTCACTTGAGTACATGCGCTTTGGGTCTCAAGTGCTCTATACATACAATAGATTATTATTAGCTTTGGTCTCCACCAACGCCTGTGAAATATATCTGGTTCTTCGGCTTTTGCTTTGTTCACCAGCTAGGAGTAAATTGTGTCTCTCTGCTGTCTGGTGCTGAGCAGGTAATGTATAGTGGGCCACTGGAGCTTTTTTTTTTTTTTTTTTGCTAAAAACAGCTGCCTGCTGCAGTTGGAAACAGTTAATTAGTGCAGCAACAATGAGCTAATAAAAGGCTACAAGCTCTGCAGAGGTGACAGGAACTTGAGTTGTGTAATCATTTTCTGTGGGTGTCTCTCTGCAGTCATTTAATATGGTGTTAATACAAAAATATCAATCAGTACAGCTTTAAGCACCAGATAAAGCTTCCTTAGCAGAGTCCATATGTCCAAAAACAAACATCGGCATACATAAGGTGTCAGATGTTATTCAATCCAATAATGGTTGGGCTCTACATCGTATCACTGTGTTGCAGTGTTGAGGGGGTGCTACAGTTTCAGGTGAAAACAAAATGACATGGCTTTACCCATAGGATGGCTGTATCAGTCATGGAGGGTGACACGATCTGTTCCCGTTTATTCACCGCCTTTGGTTCCACATGTTGGCTTCCAAACACAACCCATACACTAGCCTACCCACACAGAAGGCCTGACTCATTCACAACCCCCAACAATGCCTTGCAACATGTCTGATCAATGGCAGCAGCACGACCCCGTGGGAAATAAGGGTTATGAAGTCTGACAGTAGTGTGCACACTGATTCCCTTCATCTTGTTTATTTCTCCAGGCGATGGGGAGCCAGACTGAGGAGTGAAAAAGTGACCCATATATTGATTTTGGAGGGGGGGAATTTGTTGGGCCCTGAGGGAGCTTAATGAATTGAAAAAGTGCATCTGGCTTCCTACAGGTGGACGTGCAAAAAAAGTCACTGGTTGACATGGAGGACACCATGTTCAGGGAAAGAGAAAGCTGAAAGGAGTGACTTCAAGAGATATAATTAGTTCCCACAGCAGCAAAAAGTTCAGTATATCTACATTATCTGTAATGCAGATGAAGTAAAACAGCACTTTACTGCTTGCTCATGAATATTAAACGCTCCATTTAAGCCTTTTGTAAACAGACAGTAGTTGTCTGCAGTAGCACAAATGGCTCTGTGCACTAACTGCACCTAAACAACACCATCTGTAATACTGTTTTCACTCATTTTTCTTTCTCAGCTGGAAAAAAGGTGTTATGGGTATAAGAGAAAGCATTCTGTACATAAAACCTCCTTGAGCTCCTTAGCTTAAGAACCAAGTACCAAAGCCACCCAACTTTCTAAAAGTTCAGGTTGTGGGAGGTGACACCCAAACATTACATTCATGTGACCTTTCAACATCTCATTCCAAAGTCATGGGAATTAATGTGCTTAAACAGCCTCCACTCTTTCTGGCTTCAGGCTTTCACAAGATAAACCTGGCTCCAGGGATTTGTTCTTGTTCCACAAGAGCATAAAGCCAAAATTATACTTTCTGCATCTGCAAAAGTCCGCTCAGGTCGTGACGTAAATTTCCCTATCAGAGGGTGTATGAGTCAAGCTCTCTCATGTTGCACTGCTCATGGAGTTCACAGTGATAATGGTGGCAGATTTACCAACGAAATCCACAGCCATTTTTGAAACACTAAGTTTCTTCTATTTCTCACAGAGGAAAGCAAAAGCAGGCTTCTCACTTCCAGCTGACGATCATAGATATCTGTTGGCTAAAATGATGACTCACAAGCAGATTTTATAGCTAATGAAAGCTAATGCTAATGTTTAATCTCTGTGAAGACCATCTCCAGTTGATGTTTGACACATTTTAAAATGAGTTACCCTTTAAAAGCGTCTTACATGTGTCCTTGATGTGTACATGATATAATGCTGAAACACTTAGGCTAAAGCTACATAATCCTAATCATAACATCATCATCCTCACCAGTTGTTGATCCATGTAATGTATACAAAGAAACAGCGTTTGTGTATTTCAGTGTAGAGCTACTTCGCCTCATAGCATTGTATTAAAAATGAAAAATAAAAAAGTATGGTAGTTAAAATGTTATTCATTGTAACATTTTCTTGAATTGTTGGATGTGAAGTTTATGTGAAACTGTTGATACCAATTTAAAAGTGTTTGTCGTGTTGCTTGTAGCTATCACTTTAAATCCAGCTGTCTTCAGTCGATGTCTTGCATTTTTCCCACTTATGAACAATTCAATAAAAGCTCCTCGAGGTTTCTTGGTTTGATCAATCTGAGCAATGTAAACAGTGCAAAACATCAGCATTTTGAGTGTGTGTTATAGTGCTTCCTATGCAGGAAGTCACTTCCAGCCCTCTGTCCGCAAATCCGTTTGCACCACAACAAAAGAGTGATGTGATGTCATCTGCAGACAACCTGTTGAAAACTAGCAACACACGGACGTATGTGATCACATTAATAATTCAATGACCGTTTTTGGATAGATCTTTTTTTATACTTTGATGGTCTTTACTACCACCGTTATACCACACATAAATCTGGTCATACCTAATGGTATAACAATAACAGTGTGGGGAACTTCCTGGTAAACTTCCTCAGTAAAATATTCTGCCGATGCAGAAATCTAAAGAGATGTTTCTGTTAACCAAGCCATGCTAATGGCAATTCCCATTTTAATTGAATGGAGCATAAAGTCACACTTGTGCCACTGTCTATTTCAGGTAGCAGTGACTGTGCTTTGTGTGGTCACGTCAGTGTCAGCTTCGTTTTACACTACTGTCTGAAATGAAGCGATGCAGTCTGTCGAGAAATGTGTTCCCAGTGGAAATATCCACTTGAAAGAGTCATTATCACATCTCTCTAACTTCTAAGTTAAAATGACATCTTTGTTAATGTTAGGCAAACATTGTGGTTCCACTTAAGGTTAGGGGAGCTTCATCGTCATGGTTACATATGAACCACATGGTTCGGGAATGATTGCTGCCATGGCCTAAAAAAAAAAAAAAGGAAAAAAAAATGTTGACTTACAGATGGAGAGGAGAAAGTCAGACTTGGTCTCTGTATAACATCACCTGACTTTCTGCTTTGCTCCCGACGGACGAGTGTCATAATTCCTACAGCTGCCGCAGCTGCTGCTTGAACATCCTTTTGGGGCACTTAATGAAATGACTGATGCTGTCGCTTCGCTTTGGAGGACAGTCTCCATATTTATTTTTCCATCTTATAGCATAAGTCCCACGCTGCTAAAGCTGTAGTTGAACTGACACATACAGCAGTTAGTGCCAGGCCAGTCAGAGCGAATCGTTTCTTTATTGACCTGGCTTTGTGCGTGTGTGTGCCACAAATTTGGAAGAACAGTGTTATTATATATTGCAGCACAATTTCCCTTAATTGGAAATAAGGGGGCAAGCTCAAAGCATGAAAAACAGCCAAAGATCAAGAGCACTACTACAGTGTATCTTTCTTTCTGCTACTTTTCTCCTTTCTTACCTCATATTCTTGCTTAAAGCCATATCCCTCCGCTGTCTTCATCTGGTTGATGTGCTGGAGGAGGTCAGCCACCCTTACAGCAGGGTGGAGCTGGCCCGTGTGATAAGGTGAGCTCTTCCTCCGACAGTGACGATGGGGCGAGCCTCCCAGTAAGCTGCTGGACTCGTTGACAGAGCTACGCTGCTCATCTGGGAACATGAACACATAGAATTGAAGGCGTACCGCTGACATTATGCATTCTGTGACACGGACTCTCTTCTTTTTTATTAATGTAAACTCGGCTGAAAAGTCTAGGGGGCAGCTCAAGGAAAAAAGTCAGCGTTTTTGCAGAGATGTGAGGGCTGACTGGCACAGCAGAATATTGAAAGAGACAAGGGACTTGCAGGAGATTTCTCTGTCGAGAGCACCTTATGGTCTGGCAGAACAGATTGGATACATGTTCGGAAGTAAACATGGCTGAAGGTCAGGAAGGAGGCAGCTTCATCTCTCTAGACACTTTCTCAAGAATACCCATATGTTCCCCGCTGTCTTACTTCGAGTGTTGCAGCCGTGGCCATCCATGAAGGAGTGGGCCATCCTCTCATCCTGCTGGAGAGTGCTCTGCTCTGTCATGCTGCAGTCTAAAGAGCTCAGCTTCCGACTCTTCTCCTGCCTGTAGGACATGGCTGCCTTGTTTATGGCCACCTTCTTCCTACTGTAGAGATGCAGAGAGAGGTGAGAGGACAGAGAGAGAGAGGGAGAGAGAGAGAGAGAGAGAGAGAGAGAGAGAGAGAGAGAGAGAGAGAGAGAGAGAGAGAGAGAGAGAGAGAGAGAGAGAGAGAGAGGGGGGCAGGGAGTAATAATAGACAGAGGACAGCAGAGAAGGGGCAGAATGAGAGAAAGACAGGCAAGGAGATAAGGAAGAAAGGAAAGAGGGGCGGGTGAGGAGATGAGAAATTGGACTGAGGGGGAAATATAAGAGCTACAAGATTGAAACTGGACAAGGGGGAAAGTGCGATTTGGTGATAGCAAGAGAGTGTCTGGGGTGGCAGTGGGGTTGTGGTGGAGGTGGTAGGGTGAAAGGAGAAGGAAGAGGAGGAGGAGGAGGAGGAAGGGGGGGTCTACACTGGAGGATGGGGTGAAGATAGCAATGCTGATTTCCAGTCTAGTAATCCTGGGGCTACGAAGGGCAAGCAAGGGGAAGATGGTGTCAGGGTGGAAGATGGAGAAAGGAGTAACTTACGGGTAGTAAGGGTAAGAATAGAAGTCCCTTCTGATTAGCATGAAGGAGGAGGAAAGAAAGACAGAGAGTGAGGAGAAAAAAAAGAGAGGTGACTATGGTTTATCAAGATGGCATCAGAAAGATAAATGAAGATGCTCAGTGCGTTGGAATGTTCCCTGCAAGCAATCATGAAGCAGAATCAAAGCATCAAGGATGAGGAAAGGGCCTGCTCGCTAGAATCCAGCCTCATTTCTTAATGTTTGGGCCTATTTCCACCTCATTTTACACCCTTAATGCTTAATACTTCTCATGTGAACATCACAGAGCCACGTTGGCTTCAACTGAAAACACTTACACCATTAAATGTACATAAGAAAAACACAAATTATTGAATTTACCAGAGAATGAAAGTCTAGGCTAGTCAATGCACTTTTTTAGAAAGAAATGAAAACACACTTTAATCTTTTTTAAAGTGAACCTTCTAAAATTTGAATTCTAAAACTCAATTTTAGAGTTTCTGGTTCCGACACACACATTCACAAGTGTGCCACATTTCACATTTATATGTAAAAGCACTAAGGTTTTAGAAGGCAATTACTAAGCAGTGGGCCTAGGTGTTCCCAAACCTCTCCAAAATGGCTAAAATGTGCTTTCCAGTATTTCTGAAAATATTTCTTTTTTCAACAGATCATCTCTTGGAGCTAAAGAAAAGTAAGAATTCCAATTTGCTAGAATTTGGTTGCCTGCAAGTATTGTTGGATTTTTAAGTGTGCTGGCTTCTTTACTAAAACACTGGATATACAAGTAGATGCAAACAAATCCACAGTGTATATCCCAACAGGTCACACTTAGTACACTTAGTATGCTTCTGATTTTGATTTTTGTGATTCTTTCACGAGAATAAATTCAGCCCATCAAAGGTACATTGTGTGGCAGTGACAATGGCTGAGATGAACAAGGCTCTGAGGTGGCTAATGTATTTTTACCCTTGGTTTGGTTGACTGACAACAACCTTGTGATATATTTATAAAGTATAGCATATCAGACCTTGTCAGAGATAGAAAAACATTCCAGGACTTGTCCCTGGTGTTTACAGTGGCCACCACCACTTTATCATGACATTAAGACATTTTAAAAAGCAGAAACTAAAAAAAAAAATGTAATCAGACATGTATGAACAGAAGTTTTTGTTTCAGCATGTATAGACATGCTAGAAAGACACGCAAAAATGAATTCACAGCTGGGTGACAAATGGCACAAGATGCTAAGAAATACAAATTAAAATGAAAATAAATAAATTGCATATTAAAATAAATTGGAATTCTATGCAGCAGCCATCGTTTAGCTTCAAGGTAAAAGGATTTGACTGCTCATTAATTAACGGACTCCTCACCATACTTCCACACGCAGTCTAACTTTGCACATGCACAGAGACATTATCTCGGGGCTAAATATAAACACTTCAGCCCCCGCGGCCCCCATGCGACTGCCTCGTTCCTATTGTGTCCGCGAGATTGGCCTACTGAATCTTATCAGTCACTGCATTCTTCCACACATCCCATTCATTCTCCCTCTATTCTCAGAGAGAAAATTCCTCGGGTGGAGAAGTTCCTCTTTCCAAAAAAAAAAAAAAAAAAACGCAAAAACAACCCTCCTAACCAATTACTAGGCCATCCACTGGCACCTCACAGCTGCTCGCCTCATGTAATTGAGTGGGCAATGGAATAACATGCCCCTTGATGAAATATTTCACACTCAGATGAGTGTTCCACCATTGCCCAGCGAGCGAAGGAAGAATACACTGCAGGTGCGATCGACGACAGAGGTAATTTGCAGGTGGAAGGCAGCCAACGATTCCAGTGTGAGCGGGCTGCATTTGAATGTGCTCAGCCAACACGCGGACCTTGAAATTAAAAGATGAGATGAAACAAAAAAGCTTGGCTGCGGCACCGGTGGGAGAGTTAAGGATTAATGCTCTACCATTCCACTAACTCTGGTTGTAATTCACTCTTATTGCCAAATGCTTTCCTCAATAGACCCTAGCTGCCAAGTGGGATAGAGATAAATTCACTCCTTTGGATAGGCTACACAGGAACAATAAGACTTTAGAGCACAAACGTCTAACTCTCAAAAGGTCTCTCCCATCTCACACTGATGGGCCGGCAGACGCACAAACATTTTCACAGCCGCTCACCCCTTCTTGACAATGATGACAATGGCCCCAAGAAGCAGGATGAGGACCACCAGACCACCGGCGCAGGCCCCGAGGATCAGACCCATGTCTTCGGCATGCTGGGATACCTCCAGAGCCCGTTTGGAGTCCTTACAGGCAGCTGCACAGCATGACAGAGAGGTGAGGAAGAGGAGGAAGAGAGGAGGACTCTTACAAAGACAGCAACTGAGGATTGTTATTCAGTTCTAATTGCGAAAACAAGATGCTGCATGTAGTTGTTTGATGTCAATAAATCATCGCCACATTCATTTTAGCGTAATTACCATAAGGAAACAAAACTATTGCCAAGAAGATTGGCAGCCTCTGCTGGTCTCAGCACTGAAGGTCTGCTGGGTGGGAAATCTGCTGGAGTTCTTGACTGATTTACAGAACAGCACAAAACAAGAGAGTGTGCTTTTCTTTTACTGCAGACAGAGCCAAAATGGTGAGTTCATCCAATTGGTGGAAGAAACACATTTTCGCACTTACTCCTTGTGGAGGTTTTGATCTAGCTTTGCAAATTGCTTTGGTTTTATTTGCAGTTGTTTTGGGACATCTGTAAACACCAATATGTGGAGATGAAGGCATGGTGGTGTTTATGGCACATTTAGGAAGATGCTTTTCTAGTCATAACGTGCTGTTTAACTCGGATAATTTACAAACCTCACAAGTGTAATATGTAGTACTATACTACAGACAGGACCTTTATTTTGAAATACAATGAACTGGAACTAGATTGAGCAGGGGTAAAAGAAAGTTAGTTTGACCCCGCCAAGGAATATGATTGTAACGTGTATTAGCATACAGCAATTAAGAGGCAACTGGATGAAGCTCCTGAACATCTGTGTGTACCTGGAGTTCTTCATAGACAGACAGTCACAAGAAGAAGAAGAAGAAGAGTTTTCATTAGAAGTATTTCCTTCTAAAGAACATTCATTCATCTCCAATGTCGACAGACAGGAGACAGATACCTTAAAGTCTTAAATATAAAATGATTTTTGTTCTATCGCTGTGAACTGTTCATAGCTGAAGCTGCTCTGGTGGTTTCCTATTTGTGTATTATGTTGGCTAATGTCCTGCTCTTATTGTTTGTGTAAAGCAGCTGTCAGCTCACCACTCTTATGTGTGGGCCTGTAAATTCAGAGTGTTGGGAGCTCTGTTTGTGTTGTAATCACACCTCTCCATTAGAACCTACACTGCACTCTGTGCAACCCTTTAGTACCATCTGCATAGCTCGATGCTACTGAAGCCGACTCAGTAAATATGTCTTTTTTGCACAGTTGAAGTGAACTGTCCTTTAAGGTTTTCATGGTTTCTATTTGTGTGAAATTGATGATTAGAAATTCTATGGCTGCGTCACTCATGGCTCTCTCTATATTAAGTGTAAACTGAGACTTTACACACTTACAACATTATTGTATTTTTTAGATATACGCCTTGCACTGTGCAGACAGTTGTCTAAAGGTAATGGACGCTTTCTTGTTCCATTGTGGGAATTTGTAAGGGCGCTATATAAGGTATACATGTCACACTTTTTGGACACAGCCTGCAGGGGTGAGACTGCACAAAGTCCCAATATCTAGACTGGAAGGAAAACATGTGGCTCACCTAGAGGTGGGCTTTCTTGTTGTCCAGATTATAATACTTTGGCTGCCTGGTGATAACATCTTCATAGAATCACTGTAATGCTTCAAAGACTGCAGCTCACTTTTAAGCTTAATTCATACAATTCATGCTCAGTTACAGATACAAACAGGTTGGCGTTGTTGCAGATCCTGATACAGTCTCCTACAGCAATCTTTGCATGGTTATTGTAGTGCACTGACAGGATAAGGATCCTCACTCTGTGCTGTTGCATCCACCAGGCTGATTCAAACAAGCCGAGGAGGGAGTGAGGAGTATTAGAGGTCACAACAGATCCAGCTGGAGCTTTCACAGGACAGCATTTCCAACTAGTCAGCAAGCAAGTGAATCATTTAAAATGACTATAGGCTGCAATGGAATAAAGAGCTCAATAAATAACACCAGAAAGAGCCTGAACACTGTTTCAGTGCACTGATATCAGCATGTTTGGCTTGGAGAGAGACGATGCACTGGTTATCTTACTGAACTGATGCATGCTCTCATTGCACAGCTATTTCCCTCCCACCCATATGTCATAGTCTCAGTGCATTTCTGTCTGCACTGCCATCTCAGCTCACCAAGACCATGAAATATCCTACTCTATGAATCATTTGTACTCCCTGTTGTGTTTTATCCAAAGGTGAAAAAAATGCTATTTAGTATGAATGAATTCAAGGAGTATTAATGCACTTCTGGCAGCATGGTCTTCATTAGCAAGCCATCTCACCGATGAGAAAACAAATAAGGGGGAGAATAAAACCAAATGCAGAGAGATAGAATCATTTGAGGGTCTCAGGCCTGTCTAAGTGACTTTGGCAGCACTACTGAATTGGACATCTCTGTATTTTAATGAATCAATCATGCTTCACCGGGGAGTTACTGCCTTTTGTCTACGAATGAATAGAGGGAAAAAAAGCATTTACAGTGAGGCAGAATGCTGAATTTGGCTTGATAAGCTGTGGATTGGTGGTGACTATAGCTCCTGGCAGACAATACAGTCTGAGAGACTCACCATAATCACACAAATCATGCTGGGTGAGTCATTCTGCTTTTAGGGCCATATTTAGAAATTGGCTATCAGAGTAATTTCATTGCACCAAAAAATCCAGCAGTGGTCATGCAGGGAAATCCACGGGGTTAGCAGGGGTAAAAGGTAATGTTTGTGTCATTACAAGTCATTACATGTGCAATTAATCACAGTTAACATATTGTTTTATGTTGACTGCAGAGGACAGAAGACTTAAGAATTTCAGTTTTACACAGAAGGTAAAGTGTACTATATTAGTTCACTTAGGTAACTTAAATGCAGGGTACATTTGCACAGCACTTTTTCAGCACATATATAGGTTTTCAAATGAAAGGCATCCAGCAGGAACAAATACAGGCTGGTCTTTGTTCAAAGGCCTTGCAGGGGGCTGGAACAACCTGTTCTATAAATGTAGATAAAGGCACTGTAATGTACGTGTTCACAGCACTTATTACGCTCAACAGTCTGCTGCAAGTTCCTCTAGAAAATTTGCTCTCATTCTCTAAGTCTAATTGAACAATCAGGAATGTCTTATAGGGGTCAATTTAGCACAATGTACATTTCCAGTAAACTACGGGCGATCACTTCTACTTTGCAGTTTTTCAATCGATGACACCCAACACTTCTGAAAAACGTTTCACATTAAAGACACAACCATTTGCACTGCTAGGCGGCTTTTAATGTGTCAGTGGTAGAACCTTCACACATAATACAAAACTGGCAATGTAGAACCAACTGTAATCAATACATACAGTACACACTTATACAACGTAACTTTTTCTGTTGCTGTATTTAGTATTAGATAAGCCGCTTTCAAATGTAGGTCTCGGTCTCTCTACAGTTGAGGTAAACAAAGTATAAATAAACTATTTCAGAATTTAGGGTATGGTGTCATTCAATTGAACTGTCACACAAATTTTAAGCAAATGTGTCAAATGCAGCGAAAGCTAAATGTGAATTTGATGCTTTTCTGCTGGCTGAGCTGAGACGAATAAAAGCAGAATGGCGAATCCTTCAAGATGATTTGATTTGTAATGAACATGTTGTCACTGTTCTTTAGTGTCAGCTAATGTTTGGCCATATTTCTTCAGAGTACAAAAAAAAGGAAGAAAGAAAAGGGCCCGGGTGTTGAAAAGAAAAAAAAAAAAAAACATTCGCCCACCACTGCGGTGGCTTGGCCAAGTGCTCCGGTGAACACAGCTGGCTGCATCTCTGTGTGGGAAGCTGGTGAGAGGAAATGAAAAGCAGCCAGGATTGGTCTTAACAGGACCTCTGTGCCACCTCTGAGGGAGCTGGAGTCACATCAGCATGTCCTCTGGGCCTGCCTGTCACACGTATATGCACAACTACAGTAAAATTGGCTCCTATAAATATGCCTGCAACCCACCTCATCCACTTACGTGACACACCGGCAGACAATAGCAAGGCAGGATTCTTTGATGTCATCACACTTCAGATAAGAAAGAGTTCAGGGAGAGAAATCCAATTTAACTGCCACCTTTCTCAAGAGCACTACAAACTTCAGACATAATTCAGTAGGGAGGAAGGGGAGAACAACTCCATTTCACCCTCTGTCTCCCTCCCTCTCCCCTATTGTTTGAACTGAGAGCCTTCTATCTGTGTCTGTCTCTCAAGCAAACACTCCTGGTCGCTTCCTCTCTCAGGGAGAAAAAAGGATACGATGCTGCATTCTGGATTTCAAAGCCATCAGAGCCCAAGAGGGGTTTGCCAAAATGTCAGTGTCAGTGATTTGAGAGGAACAGAGTGAGAACATGGATGCATGTTTGCTTTCACCTTTCCTTCGGTGTCTCTGTTGAGGGGAGATTGGCACGGGGGCTTCTTTCCTGCAGCACCCAAAACAACACTAAGTCTGTGTCAAATCCCCTAAACAGCAGCCTGATCCAGGATAACTGCCGAAGCCTCTGACATGCACCCTGCACCACATTGTTGAAATCGCTGCAAAAACTCCTCCAGTGTTACGATCACCTAGAGAATCAATTTCACTTATTCAACATTATGTTAGCTAGAAACAGACAATCGCTGGCCTCTGCCTCACCCCAGTGCTGCTGCTATTGTGGTAGCCTTTTCAGAAACCGGCTCTTCATAACCTGCTTCTTACTTTCAGTCCCTCATTACAATAGATAATGATAATATTTTATCCAGCAGCTTAATTGCTGAGACACTGCAAGACACAATTTAACAAATGAATCCACAGGGCAAACACATTAAACAAGCATATAATGTTATGATCTTAACTAGTTCTTATAATTATTGTGATAATAATGATATAATGAGTTCACACTCCACGCCACTGCAGCCCCACACACCTAGCAAATACAACAGCATGTGCTGCAACCACAAAGTATCTCCGCTCTGCTGGGTTAGGATGATACCTACAAAGTTCTAATTCATTTTTACAGCAGAATAAGTGGTTCAGATAAAAGGCTTCAATCAGGGATTTGTTAAAAACCTGTCTGATTGCTAATGTGCCTGCCCCAGGACACCGGGACGGTTGTAAAGCTGTCACTGAGAAACCTGCACACCCATTTCTCAACCATGAGGCTGATGAGTGAAATATTCATCAATCTTTAAAGTTAAAATCCTGGCTTGATTTGGTGGCACCTGTGGTTAATGGTGGAAAGCAGAAGAAGCGCTCATGCATCAGTTTCAGCTGGATATGGCCCGCGCCACTCATTTGTCCCGGTGGCCACTTACAATAAAAAAATCTGTTGCTGACCTAAAAGCCTTGACCCCACAGACTACCATTAGAGACATCAGTGAAACAGACCACCTCTAACTGCAGTGGGCTGCACTATGTGGAAGCTAGAAAATAAAAAAAAACTATTTCTTCCACCACACTAATAATGACCTCAAGATGTCTTCCGCAGTACAAATACAGTGAATAGATATTTATGGAAAAATGCCATTTATAATAGTAGCAGACATGAAAAGTCTTCCTTTAGTCACCTATAGGCTAGATAATCACACTTCCACTGGCTTCTGTAACTAAGTGCAGTTTCTCATCCAGCATTCTTCTATCTGTCTTCCTGAACACATTAAGCATGTTCCTGGAATTCTGACTGTATACTGTGAGAGATATCCATCCATCCATTGTCTATACCCGACTATCCCTTTCCGGGGTTGCGGGGGGGCTGGAGCCTATCCCAGCTGTCAACGGGCGAGAGGCAGGGTACACCCTGAACCGGTCGCCAGCTGATCGCAGGACAACATACAAGACAGACAACCATTCACGCTCACCTAAGGACAATTTTAGAGTCACCAATTAACCTAATGAGCATGTTTTTGGTCTGTGGGGGGAAGCCGGAGTGCCACCGTGCCACCAAAGGGGTAACGTGGATTAAATGTTACCAGTATATATACATATATATATACACACACACACACACACACACACACACACACACACACACACACACACACACACACATAGTTTAGCTGTGATCTCGGCTGTCAAACACATCCATACAGAGCTGGCAACGTTTAATCCATGATGGAGTACTTAAGGTAAATTCTGTTCATTAAAGGCCACTAAAAACTGGCATATCAAACAAAAAAGTCAGGATCATCCAAAAAAAAAAAAAAAGCCATTGCTGTCTGAAGGTTTCAGGGGTGACTGTTCGGTGATTTGCATTATTACAGATGTCAGTGTGACTTTTATTGAGGTTTATTCATTTCTGGACCGTTCCGGTTTCACATTAGTTCTCTAAAATGTTTATTTCCTCTCAATTACTGCTGAGGCTCTGCCTGCACTAAAAGGAGAGGACCAGCATCTTGCTTGTGCTGTAAAGCACCTTTGTGTGTGCTCTGAAGCCAAACAGCCATCCAAACAGGTAGGCTGAGTATAAAAAGTACAAAGACAGGAGGTAGCTTTGTGCCAGTCATGTTTACTGAATTATAATAAATGTGATAATCACTTCTTGATGTGAAAATGTTACATGAAACACCTTCAAAATTGAAAAGGAAAGGAGGTGTTACCTTTGCGAGCAATCCGTATGCAGTTTATTCTGGTCTCCTGTGAGTAAAAGAAAAGGCTGAGTTAATTCATTTGCCTTGGCACCATGAGGACACAATGATTAGCGGGAAAAAACAACCACAGGGCAAGTTAATTATATGTCAGCCTGTCGAAATCCACAACCTTGTCTAAAACTTGCAACGCAGGCGGCCGTGTGTGTCAAAGTCACCTGGACCTTTGCTATGTGGAGGAAATAATTGAAATTTCCGAGAGGATGACATCTTCTTGTGATATGAGAGACCTGAGCTCTCCTTAACCTTGTGAGGTCCCACACCGGGTTCATTGATTGGCTCCACCACCTTCCCAAAAAGCCACCTCTTTCCAGGAGATAGAGGGGCATGTTACCAAATTAAGATTTAAGGAATTTAAATCAGCCTTTATGGGCAATTATGCTAATTTGTGCTCTGAGATTGGAGTCAAAAACCTTTCGTCTAAAATGATTGCCGAATTACCTTTTTTAATTGGAAATCTGTTTCAAGTGGACTCTCATCTCCTCTAATCTCTAACAGTGACAGATAAGTCATATTTATTCCCACCCAGGGGTTATTAAAGCAGCGGCAGGTAGTGTGTCATGTGTACCGTGTCCTCTGTCAAGGTGGGTTTTTGACCTTTTGGAACAGACACACAGTGATTGTCAAAAAAAGCAAGAGGAGGGATACACAGCGTGCTGAAGACTCATCATCCTTAAGGTGGATTTTGATAGCATTTTATCAAATTTGATTTCAGTATTGGATCTGCTTATCAAATCTGAATCCTTTCTAATCCCTTACACTGTAAAGTAATAAAAACTCATAACGTTTTATTGTCTGAGAGTACATGGCCACTACAGATTTGAGAGGCGGTGTAATTAATGTTCACAACCTCCATCGACAACCTGAAAAAAAAGGAGCAACATGAAATATAAAGATGTTGCTCAAATGTATCAACCACACTGAAATAACAGCCTGCACAGCTCACTGTACATCCTCAGTAGCTGCTGATTCAGAGCAACTGAGCTGATTAGCTGAGAATATCAATATGATATTTTTAAAGTTGCATTACTCCATCTTACTGGCAGCTTTGAGCAGCAGAGCAAAGTGTAAAAACAGCACAGACATACAGCACTACCATCTCAACATTTGTTTCGATGAACACGTTGCAAACCGTTTACACATCCAACAGACGTGGAGCATCATCAGCATTCAGCTGAAAAATGACTCTCCCTTAAGCTCTGTTTTGGTCTCCACCAACCCCTCAGACAAATCTCTCTTTAATGTGTGTTTCATGTGATGTGGGATCCAGAGTCTGCACAGGGTGTTTTATTCTGAAAGTATACTTGATTCTCTAAACTGTTCCTGTGTCTGACCTCCGGTCTGGCCACGTACTCTGTGTGGAGCAGAGTGGAGTCACTTCTGGGACTCTTCTGCAAAGGAGACAGACTGCACCAGTGGAATTACATGCACTGAGCAGAATGGCAAATGAACCGCAACAGCAAAGTTACAACCGTAAAAACCAAAAACAGTGATCTTAATGCCGCCAAAACACTTCATTGAGCTGGGTGGAGCTGTAAGCTGATGATTCCCTGTGGGTTTGTCTCTATGAGCGACACATCTCACATTACATGCAGTCATTTGATCCAGCGTTAACATAAAAACATTGATTAGCGCAGCTCTAACAGAGAGTTTTTGAAACGATGAAATGAAATGATGTGATTAGCTTGATCGTTTCACCCGGCACTCTGCTGATCTTGTTGAACAGCAAAGACACACAGTTTGCTGACAATCATAGAGTGGTGCTACAGAGCCGTGCCTCTGTCTCGAGGTCAGACACTCACAGGAAGAAAGCACGACTTACAAATGTCATTTTGTTTCAGTAAGTTAAGCACTACAAAGACAGATGAAAATTCAATAATTGATTTGTTAGCTTTGTGAATCTGGGTATCACTGGATCAAAAACAGACCAGAACCCAAACCTACCCAGTCCCCCAGCCAGTGTGTCCAGCAAGTGAACACTGGGATTAGTGACAGGTAATCCCAGATGATGAGTGATGATGAACGCAGCAGAGGGTTGAAAATGAACTATCAGCATGCCATGCATGTCTTTTCATTTTTAGTGTAATAGACAGTAGTAATCTAGATACTGAATATAAGGATAGAGAGGAAAAGTGTGTGTTTGTTTCCTGCTTGTGTGTGTCAAAAGAAACTGGCAGCACCAATCATGCATCTTTCAAGCCCCACTGAAGGCACATTTGCCAAAGCAATTACTGTTTCAATTCAATGGCAGCTCGTGGTCCACAATGAGCCCTGTGCATCTAATTTATCCAGGGTAATTGTGAAAATAATTTCATAAATTATTTTTCTTTGTCCCCGAGAAGCCCACCCCCCCGAAACACAACTACAGAAAACAGAACAGAGACGAAAATATTTGCAGGACAAAAAAGAAAATCATCAACATGAATTAAATGATCCAGTTTGTTGTGTTGGCTGATTTCTGTCTCGGAGCTGCTGTGCCAACAAATTGTTTAATTTGGAAAATCATCACAAATAGCAGTTAATGATGGAAAAAGCTTCCTGCTGATTTCAGATCAAATGGTGAAGATTTCAGTGAGACAGTGTGTCAGCCCCGACACTGACCAGAGGCCGACTGCGGTCGTCCCGGCTATGAACACCCACCATTACTGAACTCAGAGGAAACCGCATCCTCTGAAGAGTCAGTTACTGATATCTAGATGAGAAGCTGCAGGCAGGCAGGCGGGTGGGCACACACAAGCTCCATATGGACCTAATGAATTAAACAGCATTTACTTTCACTGCTTCTGTGCACACTGGCCAGCACATTCCTTATTCATGCTTCAGTCACTTTTTCAATTGCTCGAGGAGTTGCTTTTCAGATCGTTTTAAGCCCGGGAGGCAGTGTTTGATTTTCCCTGCAGAAAAAAAACATTCTGAAAGTTTTTAAAGAGCTTGAATATGCGGGAATCTGACAACTGGACGATTACAAAAACATGCAGCAGCACACATTGTATTCTGCGTGTAATTATCTTCTGAAAGCAGTTAAGATTCATTTGGCCACTTTGCTCTTGTGATGTTTTTGACACGATTTCATTTGGAAATGGTGCAACATTAACAAGTCCAAAATGTACCAGTGGGAAGCAATCGACCAAAAGCCATCCTAAAAATGCATTACACACATCCTCCCATTTGGTAAGAAATAAAGCCTGTTTATGCAGAGAACTGCTTCCTCTGTTGCAGCGCAGCCAGCACACTGCCTCCTGCCTCCTGACTGGCTCGACACAAATCTAAATTGACTGTCAGGGTTGCTAAAACATAAAAGCAGAGTGTCTGAGCCTCAGAAACAAAAGCCTTGTCGGGCATCTTAATAGTTCTCACCCCTCTGAAGTTACTGGTGGCCTGAAAGTAGATGAGGTAGTTCTTGGTGGGGTCTAAAGGGCTGTTCCAGTAGCCGTTGTAGGTGTGGTTGTCGCCCACAGTGAAGGGCGTGGCCTCGGGCAGACTGCTGGGAGCCAGCTCAGCTGTGTAGTAATGCGGGGCCCCTTTGGCCTGCGCCTCGTTGTGGGAGTTCGGTGTGGGGAAACAGTCGACGGCACCCAGCTCCCTCCTCCTCACCTGACGGGAGCCATCCTCTTCCACCACCACCACCTGGTAGGCGCTGGAAGATGACAGTGTGGAGCTCAGTACTACTGAAGCAGAACAAACGGCTGTCTCATACTATACAGTCATATAAATACACACTGCACGCTACGTCTGACAAAACAATCTTAACTCAAGGTCCAGTTTCTAGTGTACTTCGTAGTAGTCTTCCTAGCTTTCATCTCAGGGTTCTCAATTGCAGTATGTTATCATCTACCTTGAGAATTCCATCTGCTAATTAGGAGTGTGTGATGTGTTGAAAATTTTAGAAAAAGTGGAACTACAGTTAGGAATACTGACTAAACTACTTCGTTCAAGAATGAACCTTCAGACTATTACAGTGTCTTTGGTCTTTGCTACAATGAAGTCTGATAGTAAAAGAATGATATAAACCACTTTACTTAGAGGAAAACCTGAAATTGAGGAAAGCTGAACTCTTCATAGAACAGGATGGTAGGTATGGTAGCTCAAGGCTGAGAAAGGAAGCCGCTCTGCAGGCTGTGATGGATATTTCTAACAGACAACTGGGGGAGTAGGTTTACCATGTCTTCATTCTCTCTTTCAGAGAAGTTTGGCTCTGCTGGGGGTTTGTTTTCAGGCTGTCTGTCGCTGCTGACTGCTGTTTCCTGCCCTGTCACTTTATATTTCGTAGTGTCACCATGTTTCCACATCTCAGCAGTTCACTTGGTGAGTACAGTGTTATAAGTACTGACAGAAATGACGATGAAACTATGATTCAAGTTGTATGAAACTACATTTTCCCCTTTAAATCATGATTCAGCACTTGGAATGGAGATCTTCTGAGGTGAAAATATATGTCTTAAGATATTTATTTCAATAAGAAGTTGAAGGAATAAAAAACATTGAGGAATTAAAGTTGTTTAAGTGCCTTCATCTGATGCAGAATACAGAATGTCAAAAAGCTTTGCTAAAATGGAGAATAACAAGAAGAAAATGCTATTATAGAACGCTGTATATATCTATATATATCTAAATGTGCCATATGCCATTGTAATATTTCATTTTTAAAGCCCCTTGGACAATTTTTATTAGTGTTAGTGTTATTGCTAAATTACTTTAAAATGCAAAATTCCTTTTAAAAATTCAATGCAGCACTGTGTGTCTATCTTGTGGACAGCACTGTATTCATGGCTACCTCGAATGAGAAGCTTGCCTCACACGCCACACAACTGTACATATTTCTTTTAGCCCTGTTATGTTTGATCCAGAGGAATTCATTCCTCTGTGAAGCATTGAAGTTTCTTTCTCATTTTTTCTCAAAGCCCACTGCCTCCATTTTTCTCAACCCTGATTCCTGACTGAAATTGGAGTGTGCCGCTCGTTACAGTGACACAGCTGTCAACCAGTCAGCACATGATTGGTTGGTATTTGCTGTCATTCCAACGCTGCCTGACATGGTGAGGCAGGTTCCAGGATAGTGAGACTGATGTTTTTTTTTTTTTCAGATTTAGGTTCCTGGTGATGATGATGATGACCACGGCCAGATTGAGGAATAAATCCCTGGCAATTCATTTGAATCATTTCAAACATTCACTCTGAAATTGTAATAGAAAACCACTCAGGTTCTTCCTGCATTGTTCTTAAAAGGGTATCTGCTATGCAACAAACCTCCAGAACTATTTGCTGTAGAGAGCTCTTTCGACTGCAGCTATAAATATCACAGTGCGGGTGAGCACTGAATGAATGCTGGTGGAGGAGTGAACAGTGTTTTAGTTGTACCTGACAGGAGCCCCCCTTGCCAGGGCAGGGCGCAGCAGCACAGTGATGGTGCTCTCTGACTCACTCAGTGGAGAGGGGATGTCTTCATAGTCAAAGACCGGGGCTGAGAAGAGGAATAAAGCAGGAAAACCGCTCAGAAGAGTTAATGCACAATCAAAAAAAAGCACCGTGGAGGAAAAGCTGCATCATTTTGAGCCTTTAACTTTTGAATTTCCTGGAAAAGATCAAATGTGTGTTGTTTATTTGAGAGTTTAAAAAGACATGAAGCTGCACTTCTGCTTAGATATTTTAGTAATTTTTCCACCCCTACACGAAAAGATAGAGCGTGTTATCTTTATTCATTATCCGCAGACGTCCCTTGTGTATTACAGTGTGTGGAGGCCTCCCACACAGTGCCACTGACTGATGATGACTAGAAACAGCAGCCAACTACACAGAAAACAAGAGGCCCTTATAATATAATTAGGACAGATCTCAAAGCTGCACAACCTCAGCAAAGCTCTGGGGACAATGAGGTTGAGTGTTCGCATCTCTGTTTACTACAGGGAGTGAATTAACTGGAGTGTGTAGTGAAGCAACTGGCTACCCTGGTACAACAGATAAGCTGAAACAAAAAGGCTCCACAATGCAAGTGGAAACGTTTCTGCGTCGGAGGCATTACCGCTTGTTGTAAAAATCTGCTTGTGTAACC
Organism: Chaetodon trifascialis; assembly: GCF_039877785.1. Lineage (NCBI taxonomy): Eukaryota > Metazoa > Chordata > Actinopteri > Chaetodontiformes > Chaetodontidae > Chaetodon > Chaetodon trifascialis. Next base: position 20,651,533 of record NC_092072.1, read on the forward strand.
TGTCATCCAGAAAACACGCGCACACACACACACACACACACACACAGGCTTGCACACAAACAGCTGGGGTCTGCATTATCCAAAGCGGTGTCGAGGAGCGTTTGAGCCAGTGCATGTTAGGTGGTTAAATCCGCCATGAATTATGAAAAGACTAATAGTGCAACATTACACTTTCATGCTCGCTACCAAAACAGTGCAGGAGCTGGCTTCCCGCTGGGCTTTTCTGACAGCACAGCCAGGAGAGAGCTTGTGATACCGGAGGTTACGGTAGTTGTGATCCCACATAGGCCACCCTCTAAACCAGATGGAACAGGGACAGATAATAAGCAGGGATGGAGGACGGGCTGCATTATTTAAAGCGTGGGGTTACAACAAATAAAGGACTCCAGATTAATCTTTCTGGTGAAATTCATGGTGTTTAGATCCAGTGAGGCACATGTTTAATGATATTTTTCAAATAGTAAAACATTTATTTATCCAGTAAAAGCCAACCAAGCTCCACGATTTGCATCAACAATATCATGCTTCACAGGCATTTGGTTGCTGTGTGGCCCAGTACAGTCACTTCTATTGTACCACTGCAGCTCTACAGCAGCAGCTTTGAACAGTCTGATCATCAGCAGGATGATATTTAAATAAGTGTTTCAAAAATGATCCATGTGAGCTGATCTATATAGAGCAGGACAAAAACCTAAATATATTCATATGAAATGGAATTAATAGTATTTGTAGACGCCTCAAAACAAAAAACAGCTGCTTGCTCCCACAAGACTGCGAAGCTGACACTCTGAGCTGAACCTGAACGGGGAGCTTTGATTGGATGCGTAGCACTTTTGGTTGGTTGTGGACAGAGGCCTGAGGAGGACTGAGCACAAGTTAAAATGACAAAAATATAGTTTCACTCTATATTCTGTTAATTTGGCACAAAAATTATTCACTTTTAGAGAAAAGAGAATGTGTGTGCTGGTTCGTGGTTAAAAGAAGGATATCACACTACTTTAGCAATAGCTTCTGACACAACAACAATCTGGCTGACACAGATTCTTCACAGATTCACTGCAATTCCAAAAAAGTGGTGACACTGTGTAAAATGTAAATAGAACAGAATGTGATAATTCCTTTAAACATAATTAAGTAGATTAAATTGTAAACAGTCAAAGACAACACATTTCATGTTTGACCGTTTTTTTTAAATATCTGCTTGTTCTGAATTTGATGCAGCAACACGTTTCAAAGAAGTTGAGACAAGAGCAATTAAAGACTGGGACACCAACATCACCCACTTTTCTGGGCCCAAACTCATCTGACATGGGAAAATAGAAAAGTGTACAATGGTCTGATGAGTCCACATTTCACACTGGTTTTGGAAATCATGGTCCATCCAGGTTTTTAGCAGCGTTCAGTGAAGATCCAGCTCTTTGACGGTACGGTGGTGTGTTAGAGCCCATGGCATAACCTGCACATCTGTGAAGGCACCATTAATGCTGAAAGGTGCATACAGGCTTTGCTGCCATCCAGACGACATCTTTTCCTGCTTATTTCAGCAAGACAATACCAAACCACACTCTGCATATTACAGCAACTAGCAGGCTGGCCTGTCTGCAGTCCAGACCTGTCTCCCATTGTGAGTGTGTGGTGCATTAAGAAGTGCAAAGTATGACAACACACATCTCAGACTGTTGAGCAACTGAAGTCGTATTTCAGAAAGAATGGGAAAGACTTTAGCTTTCAAAAGCAAAATCAGCATCTGCAGTTCAAACACCGAGTGGCCCAGTCCCACCTTTGGAACATGTTGCAGGCATCAAATTATAAAAAATATTTACCAAATCATTGCATTTTGTTTTATTTATGTTTCACACAGTGTCTGAAACTTTTTCGGCATTGGAGTTGAAAGTATAGATTGTTTTAGGCATTTGAACAACACAAAAAAAAGGCTTGGAATGGCAGCCTCTGAGGTTTCAAGCTTGGCACTCTTCCTCAGGCAGCATCAAGAGGTTTATACTGATGTATCTCCAGAAATGAAAAAAGGAGAGAGTGATACCTGACCTGTTTGGGGAGCCTACTTTTCACTATATCTGTATGGATTCCTGGAAAAAAGCAAATCATCCACAAACTCTACAAACTCCCAGTATTTTTCTTCTGGGAAAACATCACAATAGCATGTGATGTTTCATTTGAGTAAACACAATTAGTGAAACAGCTCACAGATATCCATTTGTAGATGAGAGTGTTTCACATTCCCTCCAGGCACATTTTCCAGACCGATCCCAAGATCCATACCGGCAACCTCTTCGCTCACAAACACTGCTGCTCTAATTTCTCAGCTGCTGCGTTGCCTTTGAATGACAAACACAGACTCGGTTTGCGGTGATGTTGGCTGAATAAAGCTGTTTTCACTCAAACCGCTGAAATGGAACATTTGTAGTCCACTATAATTCAGGTCTGCCGTGATTTCATGAAATGATGGCAACGCATGTCTGAAAGCTGTGAGAAAATAATGGTTTGTATAATTTAAAAGTGTATGCGTAATTTAATCAAAAGCTCTTCAAACAAGGGGTATTACAAGTCATTATTTAGTGTTCCTTGCTATCATCTGCAAAGGCTTTGAGTAAAAACACACTTTTTGTTTGGAAAAATAACATTTTTTTCTTTAAAGTGGCATCGTCACAGTGACTGAATTATGTTTTATTAGCATACATTATCAGTATATTTGAACACTCTGCTGTTGTTGCCATTCAGGGCCAAACCCAGTCACATTCTCTCTCTCTCTCTCTCTCTCTCTCTCTCACACACACACACACACACACACACACACACACACACACACACACACACAAAACTACACAGTATGACTGAACCCAGCAGTCAGCACGAGGCCTCACCAGAGATGTTGGTGGTGATCTCAGTGAGCGCTGTCTGGCCAAACCCTTTAGCTGTTCGGGCCCGAACCGACACCAGGTAGGTGGTTCCAGGGTGCAGTCCAGAGAACATGTGGTACGTCTCGTTCCTCAACTTGGACACTGTGCGGCGAGGACCCGGCACATTGATGCCAGGGTCTGACGACTCAATACTCTGGTAGCTGATCTGGAAACAGGGAAAAGATGGATTAAAACAAGTTTATAGGCATGCAAACAGCTCGTTGAGGTTTTACTTAGACATGGCGATGCTTTGTGCTACATGCTAATGACAGCATGCTAATAAGTTTACAATGACAATGCTGACATGTTAATGTTAAGTAGGTATAATATTTAGCATTCTGACGATCTTCATTTAGCATGTTTTTACGTTTGCTAATTAGCAGTAAACACAAAGCAGAGCTGAGGCTGATGGGAATGTATTGGACATATTTAAACGATGACCTGGTGCTAGAAAATTTAGAGATCAACAAAGTTCATCCTGAGGGGAAAATGGGCGTTTGTATCAAAATGTGGGTATCTGTATTACATTTCACAGCAGACGATCACAGTTTAAAGCGGTGGACCGACCAACAGGCCGACACTGCCATCCCCATAGCTGTAGTGAAAATGAACTGTGGCCCATTACAAGCTCTTGAATTCATGGAAATGATCAAACTTTCAGAAATGTCTAAATTAGGTCTTTGGCTGCCAACTTGTTCAACTTGTTCCTGCACATGTTCAAATGAAGCCATACTAAGTATTTCCCAATTTATACAACTGTTAAATCAGAAGAAATCTTACAGTATAAGCCTGTGGACTACTGGTAATATGACTCACAGCCTTATTTATCACACTACCTGAAAGACTGCATTTAGATTGCATTTAATTCAAACGCTCTCTCACAAGAAATGTCCCTTAATTAATCTTTGGACAACTGTAAAACGATGTCTCACAGCACAGATCTAATACATCTTCTGCTGCAGTTATCTGCTGATAATCAGACTCAGGTAGATTCTGTCACGTCCTCGTTCTACAGTACAGCACTGTTGGCACCAATAGGAATTGGCAATTGTTTTGTCATGATACCTGGTATTCCTTAGATGACAACGTCCTTGCATCAGAAAAGAGATTGCTGATAAGAATTTCAAATGCAAGGTTTTATGCATTTTCCATAATAGAATTGGTCTGGAGCTCACAGTAATGCCATGAGTGTTGGTCATGACAGACAGCGGAAAAGTTGGGACATTACTGATGTGTTTTGATGTGTTATTCTTGCTACAAAAATAAGAAACTTTTTTTTAGAAATGACGTACAGTTTGTCAAGGTTGTATGAAGATTAACCAGGTGGTGTCCCATATATGGAAATAACCCCCCTGGTACCAAAACACATACTGACCGATATCACTTCCACGAGAATAAAGCTCCAAAGCCCATACTGAAAAGGTCTACGGGTTGATATGGGACCATCAATAATTAATTAGAAACATTTAAAGTTGCCCCCTTGTGGAGGCATCTCTTAGGCAAATAAGTAATTAGAGTGGTTGTCCCCCATGTAATTACAGCCTGAAGTCTGTGCCTCAGCTTAATTACCATATGAACATGTACAGTAAATCCCATGAACTGTGAAAAGTGGGTCCTCCCCACTCCAGTGGCTCAGGCTCATGTGTGCTACCAGTGTTTGGGCAAGAAACGGAAAAAAAAACAAGCCTGGGGGAAATCAAAGAGGGGGAGCAGTGCAGTCTTTAAAGTGAGCAGAGGAGACTTTTCCTTGATTTGAGTCATTATACTGAGGGAGGATGAATAAAATAGATACTGGCAAGGGGAAAATAACATCCTACACCTGGAGAGGATTAGTGTGTATGAGAAGGCAGCCGAATGGTTGTGTATCGTGGATTCTTTTGCATGACTAACAAAGTCCCCTACCTCGTACTGTGTGATGAGACCGTTGGGCTCCACGGGCTCCTCCCACTTAAGGAAGATCATGTCGTCGAGCGGGGTGAAGGTCAGGGACTCTGGAGCGATGCCGCCAGGAACTATAGCAGGGGAGAAAAACAACCTCTGAAACAAACACTCTGCTCAGGTCTCAAGTTAATGGACTCTTGCACAGGCACCAGGGGGTAAAAACACCTTTGACAGAGTGAAAAGGCACAGGGCCAGGGAGGGATGGAGCAGGACGAAAAACAGGGATCAGAGAGACAGAGCAGAAGGGAGGTGATGAAAGGAAACTGTGGACTGGCTTGCTCTCAGCCCTCAGGATGAATTGAGATTCTGGCTTCTACTGTCTGATAACGGAGCACCGTGTCTTGGAGGATGACAGTCGATTTTTCTTCTTTAGCACCTTACTGACAGCAAAACAGCAAAGTAATCCAACCTGTGAACTGCCTGAGTACTGCTCTGCATTTTTTTTTTTTTTGGCTTAATGAGATGCATCTCCTTAAAGGAGAACACCTACTCTTTTTGTGCCTGAAGTGCTGGACAGTTTCCTAAGTTCTGAGAATACATAATCATTCGCAGTGCATTGTTGGCTGCGGTGCTTTGTGGCAATAGCCTTCAAGCATTAACATGTAACAAAATAGAAAGTAAGAGAGCTCTAAAGTTTAGAGAGTTAACTAAGCCTGATAGTTTTGTGCATGGAAGTGGAACAATGCTCTTCAAACAGGCTTTGAAGTAGCAGTGACTGTGTGCCCTGTTTCTCAGGAAAGCAGCTGAAGTTCAGATGGATCATGAGAGACTGTGGATTAAACAACAGTTGCTCACCTGAAAGGATTCCAAAATAAACCTGGCTACATCTACGTGAGAGTGAATCATATTTCCATTTTAAAATGGAGGAAGATCGAGGAAAATCTGCCTCCGCCAAGCAGACAAGATGCAGTTACGTCCATGTTTGTCAGACTCGTGTCATATATGGAGGGAAGACTTTGAAGGAATTTAATAAAAGGTATTATGTCCTTTTTTGGTGAAATGGAAGTTATCTCTATATTGATGCGTATGATTCCAGTGAATAACTTCCAGTGAGGAACATGCTGTGTTCACGTAGAGACTGTCTCTACAGAGGAGTTCAGAGGACTGACAGAGAGCTTCATCACATGGTGCAACAACAATCACCACCTGAAGCTCAATATCAGCAGAACCAATGAGCTTTTGATGGACTACAAATATTCAAATTCGGATTGTTGCTGCAAAGAAGCTAATTCTAAAACGTCTTAATTTTGGCAGCACAGAAGATACAATCAGCACAGGTGGACACAAAGATTAGTGTCACCAATTCAGTATCTGAAAAAATGTGAAATGTGCTCACAGTCTGCCTTCTGTTCCTCAGCTATGGTGTTGAATAATGACCTGTTGTACTGTTTTGCACTGTTTTTAGTCATTATGATGTCACAGTGAAGTTGACTTTTGACAAATTGGATATAAAATATCACCACCTCATCACTTTATCCTATGAGACATTTGTGTGAATTCTTGTGATAATTAACACATGAATTCTTGAGTTACAATCAAAAAACCTGGTTTGTGTGGTCACAGTGACCTTTGATCACCAAATTCTAATCAGTTCATCCTTGAGTCCGTGAACATTTGTGCCAAATTTCAAGAAATTCCCTCAAGGCACTCCTAAAACATGACATCGCGAGACTGGGATGGATAGACAGACAGACGGACAGATGACCCAAAAACATAACGCCGGACACGGCTGTCGTTTATGTGGAGGCAAAACAAAAGCACCACTCAAACAATCATCCCTGACCACCTACATCCACATTATCTGATCCACTTTTCCTGCAGGTAAAACTGAAAGACAGCTCCCCTGAGAGGGCCAAATGATTGTTCTGCAGTAGTAGTATTGTACCACAGTAAGTCTGGTAAGCATGGCCACATTAAAAGAGAAGTCCACAAATGTATTATTGCACTGCTATAACATGGTCAGATACATCGATGGACAGTGAAAAAGTATAAAAATTGATGCGGAAGACCACTGATACTGCGTAATTTATTCCATGCATTCGTCTTGCTTGTCAAAACCTAGTGCCTACATTACCCACAGTGCAACTCAACTGCAGACAGTTCAGTCAAAGGCATATTATGCTGGCAGTGACTAATGAAGCCTCAAGCAGCCGGCTGCAGAGGTCTGCTCTAACTCCACATGTGGACATTCATCAGACCTCACACAGTTCTGGAAGGACACGACTTTTCCACTTTTTCAGTAGTATTTCCCAACACATGTAAGCATACTTTGATGTGATGTGCAAAAGAACTGAAAACACAGAAAACATAGTTTCAAATCAACTATAAAGCTTTGACATTCCCAGAAATTAACTTGTCATGTCATTATTACCAAAAAATATAATGGCCCAAACTGACAAAAAAACAAACAAACAAACAAACAAACAAACAAACAAACAAACAAACAAACAAACAAACAGAATTATCCTCACAATGATGAAGCTAGGCAGCCTTTTGTGCTTGGTGTTTGCATGTCTTTTGTTTTATTTCTGTTTTTGTGTTTCATTGCCGGCTACTTACAGTACACTAAAGTTACTTCTACTTTTTCAAACTCTCCTGAGGACTGGTTACAAATTAGCTTCATGCTGCTGTACATGCATAAAAAACTGTGAACTACGGCCGGTGCTTGACCATCGCTGTGCAGTGTAGTGTAATGCTCCCAGTGCTTAAAAAAATGCTGCCGGTGACTTTTTAATTCTAAAAAGATCTCCGTGTTTGCAAGAGTGTTAGCCTCAGAATCTGAAGCTGAGGCAGGCACAGCAAACAAGAAGAAAATCCTGCTGTATTCATGAATCCCTCACAGCCGAATCTGCTATCTCCGAGCAGCATCAACACAGCATAAGCAAAGCGCTACGCCAGTGTTTGATTGTTGAGCCCAACAGGAAGCAGGCAGGAGGAACTGTCACCGGCTGCGGCTCAATTACTGTAGTTGTGAGGGTGATGGCAGCTCTCCTTGTGACAGGGGGATTGGGGACTGTCAGACTGGCATTCAGTGGCTCAAAAGCAAAACTTTCCATTGGTGCTGACATTCAAAATATCAAGTGAAGTGGTGGAAAAAAATCCCCCAATCATGACTTGTTTTTTGACACGTTTGAACTTGTCACTTCCTAACCAGTTAAATCTGCTGAATAAGTTTACAACAACACGCTGCTTTCTGTACATTACTTTGTTTATGCTAATTCATTTCCTCCTGCCCATAAGACAGCAATGTGTAGGTGCTGATAATCAAGAGGGCTGCCTGTTTTTCTTTCATCTCTTCCACTGCTTGGTATTTTCAAGTGTTGCTGTAACAATATCACAAAAAACATTTTGAAGGTGCAATGGAAAAAAAAAAAGGCTGCTGGTTTCATATCATAGCCGTCATTCCCTCTCACTCGCTCCATTGGGTCAAGAATATCCATAAGTGCCATTCAATTACACTGAAAAGCCTTTCTTATTCAACATAACAATAAGTGTTTGACCTTCTGTACTTCCACTCTCTGAGAATTTGCATTAGAATGTGCCTAATCTGCTGATGTACACAGGAAAATATTAATACAAAGATAAGCAAAATCATTTTACCATTTTGCTCGCGGCCACGGCCCGAGCTGATTAATGTTCCACTGGTCTCTATTTAAAAGGCTGATCTTCCATTTAGTTACGCTGATCCAGCTTATTTTGTGAGTCAATATTTGTGTTTTATCGCTGGTACTGGGTGACTAAAGGCATGGATTTGTGTAAGCGGTGCACAGTAATTATCTGAGCATGAAGACGCATGCACAGAAAACTAGAAATTCAAGAAGGTCTTAAGCCAGAGCTGAGTAGCTACGACAATAACCAGTCTGAGTGCAAACATAAAAAAACAGCCCTGTTTTCCATTGTGATGTTGCAGTTGCAGGGAACAATTGCATGGCACATTTCAGCAAACCCTTGCATCTGATGTCCTGTCTGCTGTTGACTGGGTGAAATAAAAGTGCTCACTCACTGTCTTCCTCCGTCTGGAAGGTCACCTCTCTGCTCTCCTTCTTGCCTTCGGGGTTGGCCAGCGCCAGCCGGACGTGGACCGAGCGGAAGGGCGGCAAGTCTCTCAGGGTGAAGTGAGACATGTTCCGCTCCACGGACAGGCACTCTCTGACGGTGGCGTTGTTCCCTCCGCTGCCCCCTGTTGGCATGGAGTAGCGGTAGCAGAGGGACAAGGTGTAGGTGTGACAGCGGGTGAGGTTGTAGCCCAGCGGCTCCCACTGAAGGGCCAGCTGCCGGGGCTGGATCTCTGAAGCTGTCAGACCTCGCAAGGCACGCATGGGCTCTGAGGGACAGGAAGCAGAAATCATATCAATAAAGAGCAAACAGTGAGCTCATATTTACAAACGGGAATCCAAAAGAAAACTGTCATTGCTCACTGACAGCATTTTGTTTCTCAGTGTCAATACTCAAACATTTGGATAAATTCAGTAAATCTACCATGTTGCAGGAAAAGCCTTTCTCAGATTGACAAATTTCAGATAAACAATACCTAAAAACATCTTTGAAAAAACCTCTGGCTCTGCAGCTGCTAAACGCTCCACTGTGTTCACCAGCTTTTGCTAGTTTTATCTTCTGTTTGCTGCTGGGCAGTTGGTGTACAGTGGAGTTTTTCCAGAGCTTTTCACTTCACCGCCTACTGCTGCTGGGAAGGAGCAGCGAGACTGAACCAAAGCAGGAAGGTCGCACATTGTAAAAACAAAACTAAAAGATGCAAATCATTAAGGGAAACTGCAGAGCTGACAATAATTCTCTTTGAGTTCATCTCTACAAGTGAACTGCATTCGAGGTTATCAACAGTGTGGCACGAATTCACAGTGAGAAGCTGAGTGACAGAACTCTTGACCCATGAGGTAAGTGATGTTCACGACTTCACTCAGATGGAATATGAGATCGGGCTGCACGGTGGCGCAGCAGGTAGTGCCTCATAGCAAGAAGGTCGCAGGTTCGATTCCCGAGTGGGGCCTTTCTGTGTGAAGTTTGCATGTTCTTCCCGTGCATGCATGGGTTCTCTCCGGCTTCCTCCCACAGACCAAAAACATGCTCATTAGGTTGATTGGTGACTCTAAATTGCCCCTAGGTGTGAGTGTGAGTGTGAATGGTTGTGTGTATGTGCCCTGCGATCCACTGGCGACCGGTCCAGGGTGTACCCCGCCTCTCGCCCGTTGACAGCCGAGATAGGCTCCGGCCCCCCCGCGACCCTGAAAGGGATAAGCGGCATAGAAAATGGATGGATGGAATATGAGATCGATTGGCTGATTGATGCAGTGCAGTATCATCAATTTACACTTCAACCCTTTCTTGGAACCATGAGCTTTGACTTCAAGAATTAGTTACCAAGCGGTCACGACCAGCATTGTTATTTTCACCATCACCCTGAGGGGCAGGGTGAGCAAGAGGTTTTCCAGACATTCAGAAGGACCGTGCAGTCGAATCACTGCACAGTCACCTACTTGAGGTTGTTCAGACGATGATGATGCCTCTTGAGGTGTTGGAGGTATTCTGAGCACGTCTAATTAGAAGGAGACCTAAGGGCCACACATGCCATCAAGCCTGAGAACCTGGACCTGAACCTGGACGTCTCCCTCAACGATGGAACTGGGCAGACAGCCGTCTGGCTACTGGATGTTGACTCAAAACAAAATGGATGGAGGTGTGGATGGAAAACCATGATCAGTGTATTTCTAGTTCACGGGGATGAGATGCTGTTCTCTGTTGTAGCACAATTTTGTGATTCGTGCTTACAAGACAACTATATTTTCACCTAAAAATCATTCCCGGTACAGCTTAAAAGAGGAATACTGTTGGGAAAAAGGAGACGGCAACAGTTGCAGCTGACTTTACAAGCTTACACCACGAGGTTATAGAGGGGTGAATCAATGAAAAACATAAAACTGCCTGAAGAAGTAGCACACAACACAACATTCCACATTCCCATCTCTCCTAACATGAACGAGTTCGGTAAGAGACCAGTGCACAGCCTTGGCAGAGAATCAATTGTGAACGGCTGAAGCCTAATTAATGCTGTCATGTGTGAAAGCTGTGATTGCAGATCTCCATGTCCCTGTCACGCAAAACGTCCAGTTCAAGCACACAGGGGGTTATTTCTGTCCTGTAGGCTGGCCTGAAACTTCAAGTGTACTGCTGAGACATTAGATACACCAAGTGGAGGGCAATGCCTTCAGCATGGCACAGGCTGGCAGTGCAGAGCTGCAGACGGCTGGTGGGCTGGACTGGGGAGGCAATAGCTCCAGCCCCGCTGCTTCACTAAACATAGATCAAAAGCTGCAGCATAAATGAACGAAGCACTGTCAGGAAGGAGACATCAGCTCTGAGGGGACAGAGACGAGACAGAGAAGGCAATGTCCTGAGAGTCCTTGCTGATTTGGAAGATATTTGCTCTTTCCCAAAAGGGCGAAACAGGCAGAGTTTGTTTGATTTGTGTCTTCACAGCTGATACTGATACAAGCAAAAACCTTCCCATGGAATAGCATCAATCAATCATACAGTAAAACTTTTTAACAATATCAGCTCTGTAAAGCAGTCCAATCCTGCTAAAACCAGGCCTGCCACCAGAGGCACACTGGGTGAATGTGCAGTTTCTGCTCAAGACACAATTACTCATCATTACTGCAGCGCCGCAGCAGGCTCGGCCCTGTCCTCGCCACCCGCCAGACCTCCACCAGTCCTGCCCCAAACTGACATTCAGCTTGATTAGCCTAATCAGAGGGATTCGCCAGAGGCGGAGGGGGTGAAGGAGGGATGAGGGGGAGGCTGCACAAGAGAGGAATAGGGGAAGTGAAGAGAATGAATGAGGAAGAGTCCCGATGGGTCTGCACATTTCATCTCATCCCCTCATCCACATTCTTAACAGCTGCCTCAATGAGCCGCCACTGAGGCCTGTCCCTCATGCCAGGAGCTATGTAGGAATTACGATGGGCTATCAGTGCAGACCCTGATACTCACCATGGAAGCCCATGGGCTTTGGACTGACAACATGTCTATTCTGAATGAGTTTCTGCAGGTATAAATATCTTGAAATTTAACCTCTCATATTTAAATCATGTTGATGTTCCCTGGCTGATACAGAGGATATTCTCCTGTAAAGGATTTCAACATTCTTGCTATAAGTTACAGTTGAACGCATCTTGAATTTATGAGAATTTAGCTGAAAAGAAAAGAAAAAAAACTGACAGCTGCCAAGTGCGTGACCTCACTAAATCCAGCAGAATAGATAATCAACCCCTGTTAACTTGTCTCCCACAATCACGTACACATTCCTGTATACGCATTGAGGAGAGACAAGCACTGATTAGAGAGAACATCAGAAACTGCCTACTTTATGACCTCCACGCATCCGACCAGTCATTTTCAGATGTGGTCGTCCTCTGCATGGTTTTGGAAAGGGGGTTAGACACTGTTAGACAACCAAACAAGCACTTCATTATAAGAATATTGAAGCCTTGAGACCAACTTTCAAGATTGTTTCATTTTCCTTCAAACAAAAAATCTGTCCATCAGAATAACTTGAAATATGCTCTTATGCTCATACAGTAGTTGCTGCAATCAAGAGACAGGAAGCATGAATGCTACGGTACATGAATGGTGCATCTGTACTCATGCCCAGGTCATTTAATGGTAGCCACACAAAAAGCATGAACACCGGGGGGAAAAGCAAATGGGCACATCATTCATTTAGCTTCTGAACCGGGCCTCTGTGTGGCTGGTCACCCTCCACAATGGCCCCATGGGATTGCAATCCTCTGCACCAGTCAGTATGAAATGTCACACTCAACGACTGTCCAAAAAGAGGAGTCACTGTGCTAAAAGACATGGCTCTCTGTGACACATTAGGAAGACAAATTCATCCAGAGTTTTGTGTCACAGGGCCTCTGCTGTCTGCTGCTTTCTCCCCGGGGATAAAGCTTCAGATGAGCAATGGGAGTTGACAGGAGGTGGGCGAGTGGAAGACACTGACGAGCGTGGATCAAAGAGCGTGGCAGGTGACAGGGACGTCATGCTGTCTGCTTGACAGAGTGGCAGGGTGCCTTTTTCACCCGGATGAGCAGCATTGCGGCTAAAACACAGATGAGAGGCAGCGAGAAGACCCTGTCCTCTGCTCTCATGACATGAGCTCCTTATTACCACACAACTAAACTTTCCTTGAACTAAACTTTCCTCTGCAGCTGGGTTCAGACCAGTCATTAACCCAAGGTGTGGCGCTTCAACTATGAATCTTTACACATTGTCTGTTGTTTTCACACTCCCACAATCCTTGTCTTGCATGTAAATGACTGCAAGAATACCTCGATTCCTGATTTAAATATGTATTTTTATAAGTAAGCCCAGGATACATAAGAAGCATCAGACACCTTCCATGCCGCAATGACAACAAACACACCTTTTGTTCTCAGTGGCTACAGGCAAACTACAAGTTGTTAAGTGATGCATCAAAACAGTTTGATGCAGCTCCCAGCTGCAGCTCAGAACTCAGGTGAATCTCAGAGCATAAGAGAAGGAACAGACTTTGATAACAGTCTGTTTCTTGTTATGTGCCAATTCTAGAAGTATTCAGTTCGCAGTGTGCATGAGTGATGTCATAGCATGCAGGCGAAAATCTGAAATATGTAACTTCCAGTGTCCGGTCGTTTCAAAATGAGCCGTCTAACATTTCTTGTCAACGCCTTTGACTCAATGAAGTATTCCACTGTGAGAGAAGTGGCTCCAAAATGTGCCGTGGCTTGAAGCAATGAAATCTGGTGCAAGATACGTTTTACACAGGCTGACAAAATGTCATTCATTATTTGATAAGCACCAAAACAGTAACATGCTAATCAAACTGAAAAGTGCAGTCGCGCACTAAATGGTGAGAGAAGTTGGATGGAGAACAACAGCAAGCTCTGTGTAATGTTTTTCTCCTAACATTTCAGCAGGCCAAAAGTGCACGTGGTATCTCTTCCTATGCAGATCTGCTTTACTGAAGAGACTAAGAGTGAATGTCAGAGGTGCATGTCACTCATTGATATGCATCGCACAAACTATCAGTGCCAAGGTAAGAGCAAGTTTGCAGTGTGCTGAATTTTGAGGGCTGGTCTTCTCTGGGTCAAAGGACATCACAAAAAGCAAGCAGCGGAGGACAGCGTGAGGCTGGCATGCATTTTTATAGAATTATTCCTGAGTCCATTAATTGATTAGTCAGTCGACTATTAATGAACTAGCACCTTGTAGTTGGGATTAATTGGCTTTTGGCACCATCACTATCTCTTCACTCCAATCCATGTAGTAAGTGTTGAGATATTTCAGTGTGGAGCAAAGCAGTGAGGCGACACACACTGCCACCCTCAGAGCCATGCAGCTAGATAAAAACCCACTCAAAGGGCAAAATGCACAACGCTTATATTTCTAAATTTTGTCTCTGCTATTGATTGGAATAAACATGATCCACGTTTTGGCTCAACAGTTTCCAATAAGCTTTGCATGTATGAAACCGTGCATGTGCAGATTCCAAACATGGTTACAAAGAAAGACTAAATCACACTCAATAAAGTCGTGTGTGACTGATGTCTGCCTGCTCGGTTTTAACTGAATTTCGACTCAGAGAATAAGTGTAAGAGTCTTGATGCATACTGTGTTGATCATGTTTAAAGGGTGAAGCCATTCACAAAGCAAAAATGTATTTCCAGCTTCTAGATTTGCTGCTTTTCAATGTTATTGTAAACTTGCAATGAACATTCTGTACTTTCTGACATTTATAGACTAATTAATTATTGATTTACAGAAAAAAAATCAGCAGATCAAGCAGTTGTGAAAGTACCTATTAGCTTCAGAGGCAGTCTAGAGGCAAAAATGCTCTGATCGAGGTGAATCTAGTGCTCATCTTAGTATGGATAGAAAGAGCAACTTCCTGATATTAGTCTCTTCTTCTCTTGCCCTTTTCAATGCATTTTAATAAAAGAAAACCAACTACAACTAAAGCCCTGCCCACTGAGGTATATCCCTCAGGATTATCTCCTGAGCCACAGCAGCTCTGTCTGTGTTTGTAACTAAAACTAATTTGCTCCATTGCCATGGATGCTATGCAGAATCCTGGAAGACTCCATGCTTGATCTGACTCACCTGCACACTTTGTCCTGCTGATCAGAGGGGGTCCAGGTGCTCCGGTGCCCCCCTCCCCAGGCCGGGTGAGCAGCACACTGATGCGATACTCTGTGTCTGGCTCCAGGTGCCAAACCTTATAGGTGAGTGAGCCAACACCGTGAGTCTCTGTCCACATGGACTGGCTGGCGCGGTACTGGATTTCCCGGCGAATGACTGGCCCGTCCCCAACGATGGAGTTGGTGTTGAGTTGGATGATTAGATAGGTAGGGCCTGCCCGCAGGAGCTGGGGGGGAGCAATCGGTGTCGGAGGCACTGCAATACAGAATGCCATCTCATTACACTGTAAATATTAATATAATCCTATTCGAAGAAGCTGTTGATATTGTTTATGAGCAATACTACTGAAAAACAACAGGAAATTATGAAAATGCATCCTCACAAACACAAATGAAAGACAGTCATACATTTTTAGCAGAAAAGAACCAAGTCATGCTCACAGAGAAGAAGTCAAGGATTTCTGTCAGTGATTTTTCTCTTTTTTGTTTCACAGATTCAATAACATTATTTCTGCTCTGGTAGAGCATCGAGTCATAAAAATCTTTTAATCAAGACTATGAGAGAGAGAGAGAGAGAGAGAGAGAGAGAGAGAGAGAGAGAGAGAGAGAGAGACACTCTTGAATGTTGTAAATTCTTGATTTTCACTCTAATGATGCTGAATAAGAGCTTATTTGCATGAATAATTATATAACTAATTCTGCCCTCTGCGCATAAAAAAAACCTCAGCTTTGATGGATAATATGACCCTTATCAATGTAGTGAACATCAAATGAATTCATCACATGATGTTGTGATGCGTGAGGTGAGGCGAGGTGAGGTGAGGAGAGGTGAGGTGAGGTGAGGAGAGGTGAGGTGAGGTGGTTGTTGACTAATACAATGCACAGCGACTACGCCTGCCTCCAGAACGTTTTATGACCTGATTTATGAAAACGTGAAACAGGAGACACTGTGAATGCCTGATGGTGTACTTAAAGGGTTAGGGTAACCCTAACCCTAACCCTATTTAGCATTTTTAAAACATGTTAACGTGCTTTCTGCTTGAGAGTGAGAGTGAGTGTTACTGTAAATTGAGCTGCAGTCAGGATACTGTTAGCCTAGCTTAGCATAATGGCTGGAGTCAGGGAATCAGCTAGCTCCATCCAAAGTTCAAAAATCACTTCATCTTTGGTCCCTCTCTTTACCTTTTTAGTCATGCATGGGGTAAACAACTGAAATATGACATGTTAATTAGTCCTCTTTCCGTGCACCCAGTCTTAATGCTAAGCTAAGCTAACCACATCCTAACTCCTAATTAGTATCAATCTTCTCACCTCACTCTCAGAACAAGAGCAAATTAGCAATTTCCAAAAATGTTGAACTATTTCTTTAACAGCACCTTGCCTGCCCGGCGCCTTACTGAGTAAAACCTTTTTTTCAAGGTCCATTTATTTGTTATTCTACAACACAGGGCTGCACGAAAATCCTGAAAATTAAATGCAAATTGTAGTCCCCTTTATGCTACTCAAAAAAACAGAGCTGCAAGGTTGAGAAATGCAAGTAATGTAATGAGTAACGTAACAAATGACAAGAAAAGTAATGCAATGACTCTATAAGTGAATGATGAGTAACTGATTACAAACACTTCACATGTTCCTGAATCTAAAGCTCACCTCTGACAATTAGTTCTCCAAAGTTGGAGACGGTGGCACCTCTGGGCGACAGGGTGATGCAGCGGTAGAGGTCCTGCTCCCCACGTTGTGCCTCCACCTGGAAAGTTGCCATCAGCCGTTTGTGGCTCAACCGAGACAGAAAGGGAGTGTCCAGCACCATGCCGTTTCTCCGCTGACAGCCAGACAAAGAGCACACAGAGCGAAATCAGCCGTGAGCACAACAACCCAACCACACGTTTACCCCAAGTCAACTCAAGTGATTAGACATGCTGTGAAGCAGACAGGAAGACAAAGGACGGTTGGAATTAGCTACACGGGATGGCAAGATAATAAATACGTGATAAATGTCACCAGTAACAACAGTGTTTTTGCTCGTGAGGCTGGTGTCACAGGCCTCCCGGGTTGTTGTCTGCAGCACAGGGGCTGGAGCTGACATCTCCTCATCCCTCGCCATGCTAATGTGTCAGCGCTCCAGGCACAGTGGCAATTGGCTCAACCAGTGGAACAGGAAATCAGAAGCCAACACAATGAGCTGTTCCAGGTGCGAGCTGCAATGTATGCAGCTCTCTCACGGAATAAACAGATTATCATGTATACTGTCCCCTGCTCAGGCTTTTTACGAGTAAGTGGGTTTGACATCTGCATGTTTAAATTGGTTTAGGGGAAAAAATGCAGCGCTGTTAGAAAATATGAAATTAGATGTACAGCAGCTGGGCACGGCTGCCTGTAGCTACAGATTATAACTCATTTTAACTTTCTCATAGGTGTCAATATAATCTGTCTCTTCTTTTCTACGTAAAAGCGCCATAGACTTTTTAATTTCTTTGGGACTTGTTTTATTTTCAGTTTGAAGTGACTCTTTACAGTACAGCATTGTACATTTTACATTCTGTACATTAAACATCCACATCCACCTGCAGCCTTTCAAACACAAGCTTCCATTTACCAAGTTTACTGTCATTCCTGTCTGGCAGCGAGCCCCACATCATATGATAATTAGGAGTTGGTGCAATAACTAATTAAGGTTTGGACTCAGAACACATTGATGTTAAAGATGTAAACAGCATCTGAGACAGGCGTCTGCAATTTGGGCCAGAGGACAGCGGAAGAAATGTGATGCTAATTGATTAAGAAGCATTATGCTAACAATTTGTTTGGACTACCTAAATAGAAGAAAGAGTGAAGGAGAGCAGCTACAGACTGGTCCAGAGAGGACCTCTACAGCACCAGGGAGATCAAAGAGAAAGCAGCAATTAGCAGACTCAGTGTTGATGATCAAACCAGCTCTGAACAACAAATGGAGGAACAGAAGCCAGTAATGGTTTGTGATATGTCTCAATTTTCTGCTGTTACCACTTCTTTTTTTACTTAATGAGAAAAGTAAGGTGCAGCTGAAGCCAGTGTTGACTTAGACTGAGAAGTTCACTGCAGCATGCTGTCAAATTACAAAAGACAAGCCTCGTATTGTTTGTTTGCATCTTCCTCTGTGTGCGTGTGTGCGTGTGTGCGTGCATGCGAGTTTGTGTGTGTCGCTCCGTCAACAAAGTCGCAAACTCTGAAACTGATAAAAATGGCTCTTTCACATGCCAATGATCTTCAAAGGCTTCAATTCAGAGAAGAGAGAGGGGGGTGTGAAATAAAATCGGGCGGAAACACAAGGGATGGATCACCAAGTATACTGAGATCTCATTTGCAAAGTGCCTTCTCCCTGCTGCCGTCATTTCAAAAGCACTTAGATGTGCAGGCTTCAAGGCCAGAGGAAGAGTGGAGGCATTCAGGGATGGATTTTTGAAGACTAATATTAGCTCATATTCAAACTAAGAAAATTGAAACTATTTTCAGTTGCTGCATGAGAGAAATGACTTTAGGGGCTTTAGTAAACTAAATGCCATCACAATCAAAAAGCTATAAAAGCAGAGGCAAAAACTTAATAATCTTCCAAACCCTCAAATGACTCATTTCCATGCAACAACACAACTATTAAAAGACAAACTCAGAGTCACAAACCTACTGCATTATTTAACATGATCAAATTACAATATTATTGCCTGTATTATGCTGATGGTTGAGATAATGGCTCCCATTATCTTTAATAACTACCACACAGTTCATCACAAGGTCAAAGGAGGTGACTCCCGCTCAATTTTGGATATTAACAGAGATTTAGCTTTGGTACATCCATTAAGTTGGGGGGCAGCTTTTAAAGAAGAAAAGCGAATGCAGCAGGAACTGAGATACCATGGCATGTAGTCATCTAGTATCTTACACCCACAATGCAACTAATACGTCTTTTCTTTAAACCCTCTTTGAATGCATACAGCTTTCAAACAAGCTTTCAAGCCCCAAGCTTGCAATGCAGGCTTTCAAAACTCCCTCAGAGCTTCTAGTCAGGTTTCCCTCCAAATGTGATGCAAATTTCAATAGAAGTTCCAGAAAATGCAAATGATGTCCATTTCCATCCGTTACCGTTACGTGAATATTAGGAGTTGGTTGGCTGAGACAAACAGCTGATGGCGCTAATTCAACAGCTGGGTGCCAGGTTGGCAATCGAACGTCAAACAGTGGAAAATGATGTAGAGAACATCATGGAAATGTGCTATGATTTATTCACTAACACTGTTTCTGTTGGACTTTGTCACATTTCATCTTTATCGATATTCCAACCTCTCCACCTCAGCTAAGTGTAGAAACTCTTTTGTGATATGCTGGCGTTTCCACATAGGTTTCTTAATGCATAAAATGCATTAAAATACACAGGTATCCTCAGGTACCAGGAATATTTGTTTGCTGTTGAGTTTGGGAACTTGGGATCAAGTTTCTGATTATACCAGTGATCACATAGCATTTACATTTCTGTTAGTTCTTCAAAAGCTGCTTCCTGTAAGGACATTCTGGAATTTAACACCCCCGGCCATACCATTACTTTAGGTATCTGTGAGACTTGGGGCAGTATTTCAAGATCATGCCATTACGAGGTCCTTTTGGATGTCTACTTTGAGGATGAGACACTCTCGTGAAGTTTACACCTTCTGTGATTGTCTCTCAGCAAAGGAAACACCTGGAGCAGCACACAACATACTGAAATTTCATTAAGCTTTAACCAATGATTCAATCAATCATGGTACTATCAGCTGTTACCAATCAATCTGTTTACCTGTGGAATGTTTCAAACAGGTGTTTTTGGAGCATTCCACAACTTTCCCGGTCTCGTGTTCCAACTTGTTTGAAATGTGTTGCTGGCATTTAAGTTGAGAATAAGCAGATATTTCCAAAAATCAATGAAGCTGATGAGGTCAAACATTAAATATATTGTCTTTGCACTGTTTTCTATCGAGCATATGTAAAAAGGGATTAGCAAATGATCACATCCTGTTTTATTTATGGCTTTTTCTGTGTCCTTTGTGTTGCTTCTTCTTCCTACAATCTCCAGTCCCTGATGCTGAGATGCTGGCTTGCCTGTTCAAGCAGAGATAATAAAAAAAACAACTCGCTCTCACCTCCAGGAGGAAGGGCTCACTCTCAGAAACTTTGCCCGTGGCGACACACTGGAACGAGGCATTCTGCCCGGCATTCACCTCCACGTCACCCAGCCGAGAGAAATGAGGCACCTTGTCTGTGGAAGGAGGGCACACGAGACACACACACACATACACGCACACACACATACACACACACAGTGATGAAAGTGGCACATCTGGAGCCGAGCATCACTGTCTAACTATATTAAACACACATATGTGAATTGTAATTTATTCAGAGCCTGTGCAGTGACTACACACACAGGACTAGATACAAGCTCACGAACATGAATGTATACACACAGCACAGTCACATATAAAAAACATGTGAGCATACAGTATATATACACACATACCCTGCAAATATCTTTATTCTTTATCAATTTTTAAAATATCAACTAAAGCTGCTTTGAAAGCAAGCTGAATCATTTCATCCCCACATACATTAAGGAAATATAGATCATAAGGGTGAATATGAGGCTAAATAAGATGGATGATTACACCCGCCCTTCCATACACAAATACGCCATTCAGTTTGATGGAGACACAGTTCCCTATGATCACAGAGAGATGCTTTCTTTCTGCTGCATCAACACATATTGTATTCTCCCCGCATCAGGAATCTTCTGAATCTAAAGTCTGAATTACTTTCAAAGCCCCGAAGAACACAAGAACACAAGTGAATCCTCATTCTGTTTATGCTAACTATCATAAATTTCAATAAAATATGAAATAGCTAACACTGAGATGCAAAACAGGGCTAATTTCACCAAATGACTCCACTGAACACTACTGTTCGCTTGCATAGATAAAGATGTGTACAAGGAATTTGCACGCTGAACTGCATGTGTGTTGTGTTTATCAAATGAAATACTCCGCACTTAGTCACACCAGTCCCTGCCAATACACACAAACAGCATTACATTTGTTTACTGTAATGTGTTCAACACCATATGGTAGTCAGTGGTAATACATAAACAAAGTCGCCTTTTAATGTAACATTTTTTGAGGAATCCTGGGGAGTTTTCTTGTAAACAAACACATTTAAATTTGCATTTTAACACTGTTTTTCCCTGAGGTCTAACAAACAGGTTGAATACATTTCCTTCTCCATAAAACATTTGCAAAAACGATTTTTGGAATATTTTGAAACTCGCAGTTTTCTTCACCCCGTCTTCTGCTTGCACAGTGCTACATTCCTGACGACCAACTGTCGGTGGAATAGTGTGGAACAGTCAGAAAAAACATGAGCACGCTGAGCCATGCTAGCAGAGCATGAGGAGATACAAACAAAACTAGAACATGACCATCAGAACATTGCTCCATAGTGCCTCTAATGGTCAACAACTCCAATGTAGAGGAGTGTTAGCCTAGTATTTTGAAAATTGTCCAAACACTTCATAATTTTTAAAATCATGTCATTTTTAAAATCATACATTCAGTAAATACAATTTGTACTACGAAAAGTGCAAACAGTCCCTGCTATTGGAGGGCACACAGCGCTATACAATTTTCAAACCTCCTGTTAACATGATTGACATAACAGCCATATATGAACGGAACTGCACAATGACCAATAAGGTTCACAATGTGACAGTGTTTTCTCAACTGTAGCTACAAAACCAAGAAAGATAGCTTCATAATGAATATCAAACGGTGGACAGATTACTTACATTTCCACTTTCAGTGCATCAAGAAGCAAGCAATGAACAGGCCTGTGCTGTAAATATTGCGACGTGTTATAGTCATGGCTATTATACTAAAGCACAGCGAGCATCGAACTTGACTTGTATCATACAGGCCTACCTTTCATGGCATGTTTGTTCTCTGCAGATTGTCAGAAGACGTTGTCATGAAGTGTAAAAAATGAAAGAGTACAACTCTTCTTCAGAAAAAGGCATCTCAAAAGATTGTCTGATGTGACAGTGGAAAGCTCTGCTTATCTGTCTACTACAGTTAATGATAATTAATTTATCTGTGTGAAAACCCATTCATTACCACTCTCTGTCCAACGGCATCACTGAACACCCTATTAATAAAATAATCTAAAAAACATATGAATGACTAACTATGAGTAAGCTATCACCAGTCTGGTTTCACATGGTGATTCAAACCCTCCGATATCATACTGGATAGATTTGTCAGGAAATGTAGCAAAAAGATAACAATATAATGAGAAAATAATAACCTCCATCATGTAAGAGATGGACCACAATAACTCCAAGTCCTGCAGTGGTGTAAACAGGATATGTTCTTGGGAAAATTGTTTCCACTGGACACCAATGTGATGGACAAAATTAAATTCTGATGCAGACGCCGGCACTATTCACACAACACACACTTTCATGCTTGGTTTCCACAGTAACCAACAGCAACATCTGGCTGAGGGTGGCATGATAGAAATTGCATTTCACATTTTTCCTATAGCTCATTTTTCTCTTTCCTCTCCGCTTCCTTTCTATGCTCCATCCCTCCAACAAGCAGAGGGAGAGAGCTGCATGGTCACAAATCTAACACCTAACTCATTTCACATGATTAAACCTTGTGATTATTACAAACTATACACTAGAAGTAAAGATAGCTACAGTAAAGAGCAAAAACAAGCAGAGCACACACCCTACAGACATCTGTTGTCATGCCAGTCAGGGCATTCGGTCTGGAGGAAGCGAGCATAAACTTTTGGCTAAACTTTTTCAAGTCACTGAGGATGAGGCTGTTGCATTAATGGTGAGTGACAAATTTAATTTCAACTCTAAAAGCCCAGTACTGTGCATGTATGACTGTTTAGCCTTAATTAATACCACTAAACATAAACAGATGCAAGGTAATTTGAGTCTCAAATGTATTCCGACTGTCTGAGATGTTGGTTCTCTGAATTAGCAATGCTACCTCTAATTCTTGATGCAGGAGGGATTGATCCCGACTGCAACGCGTGTTCAGAATAAGGACATGGACTCCAGAGGAAAACAACACAAATGTCAAATGAGTTTGAATGCAAACTGAATAGCAGTTGCCTTTGTCTTGAACCTTTCCTGAGGGAGCATTCCATTATTCTTGCTGCCTGTGGGGAAATTTATGCCAGCTTACAAACATTTACTTACATCTTTGCGTGACTGTGTTTGTTTCCAAGGGTGACTGCTCTTGCAGTTTCACCAGCTGGTATGAAATAATACACGACTGTGCACATGTATGCATTTTCAGTACCAGGCTTTTGTTTGTGTATGAGTAGTAGTAGTATGACTGTGTATATGCATGGCTGAGTGCACATCATTTGTGCTTATGGTGTACATAGAGCAGCTCCTGGCAGGGACACTGTCCCCTAATCTGAGCTAATAGGCACACTGAGGCTCTGAGCACCGCCATGTACACCAAGGCTAAACTCAGCCTGAATCACATACCAAGTGTCCATGGCAATGCTACTTCGCCTCAAAGCCCCCATTCATAATCACCATGAACATGTCTCCTGGTCCACTGAGGACAGAGTGACAGACGGCAAGTGGCAAACTTTGAGACGAGCTCGGGTAAGAACTTTTATTTTTTTTATTTTATTTTTTTTTGTTGTTAAGTAAAGAAATAGCTGGTTTTTGGAGAGTTGGAGAGTTTTTTCAGTTCCTTGGTCTTCCAGTGAGGATTAAATGATTTATAACATATGAAATATGTGATCTTTCAATAGAGCCGAAAAAAAATGATATCTGAATTTCATGAGCTCATAAATACCTTACATTATCATTCATTAATATTCCCCACATTTTTGCAGCAGAAAACAATATGCGTTCTCACATAAGGCCAGTGTGGATCGAAGAAAAATACGAGGTCTCTGAACAACAACAATACCAGAGTCAGTACTGTATTTTTGGCCACACCAGAGCAGAAGAACAAGCTAAAGAGCACAACATATGACATATTATTACACATTATTTCAAGATGGCAATGAATGACTTGCAGCCTCTTCCAGCAGCTCTCACTAACTGCTGAGCTTTCTCTCGAGTTTCCTTAACTTAGGTTAGGTTTTGTTCAGTACTTCATATATGCAGCTGCTTTTGTAACTTGCCACAGACACTAAACTTAGTGAGTTTGCACTGGTCTTCCTACTGGTTTTAACATCTGGGTCCAAATCGCAGCCATGGCCCTGCTGTTTTACACTAGGGATCAGCTGATAGTGCTCTGTAACACTGTGGTGCTTCAGGGGACAGACCCAATGTTTCCTGTGAGTGCAGGACGAAGACATGGTGAAACCATGCCAGGGGTGAGGGCCGCGTTAGGAGGAGATCTTACAAACCAGCCCTTCCCTTGATCATTGTGGACTGGGAACACTGGAAGTGTAACATTATTTGCTGTTCACGGACATTGCTAACCATGCTAACTCCAGACACAAACACTGAGTTGGACAGTTTCCAGATGACGCGGGTGGACAGGACAAAGGAGAGCGGTAAGAAGAAGGGAGGAGGGCTGGCAGTATTTGTATATGATAGATGGTGTAACTGTCACTCTTAAAGCACAACTCTGCAGTAAGAACGCTGAGCTGTTAGCCGTTAGCATGAGGCCATACGATCTACTGAAGGAATTCCTGCATCTTGCATGTTAATCGTGCTATTGGTGTATATTTCCCCCCTCAGCAAATGCCGAGGCAGCCTATGATGTCATGCGCTCAGTTACAAACAGGCAGCAGACACGGCATGCCATCCCTCTTCTTGCTGTTGACTTTAATCATGCCTCTCTGTCCTCCACTCTGCCCACATTCACTCAATATGTTACATGCTACACCAGAGACAATAAAATATTGGATTTATTTTATGCCGGCACCAAGGAGGCATATAACTCATCACCTCTGTGTGCTCAGGGAAGATCTGATCACAACATGGTGCACCTCCTGCCCCTGTACGAACCTCCCATCCACGTACAAACCTCCCGTCCACAGGCACCTGTCACTCGCACAGAGAAAAGATGGTCCAAGGAGGCCAATGAGGCTTTAAAGGGCTGTTTTGATACAACTGCCTGTGAAGTACTTTGTGATGCTCACGGGGAGGACATTGCAAGTCTCACACACTGTATAACTTACGTGTGTAGAATGTCATGACCTTAAAATC
Organism: Chaetodon trifascialis; assembly: GCF_039877785.1. Classification (NCBI taxonomy): domain Eukaryota; kingdom Metazoa; phylum Chordata; class Actinopteri; order Chaetodontiformes; family Chaetodontidae; genus Chaetodon; species Chaetodon trifascialis. Next base: position 20,676,840 of record NC_092072.1, read on the forward strand.
ATCTCTGACTACAAAAGCACTCCTGAGGAGCTTCGATGAGGCTGTGGCACAGCAGTCTGCTGGGGGAGTGGCACCTTCATTGCTGATAGGAAAAGCCTGAACTAGACTGGTTAAGACAGCCAGCTCTGTCCTGGGATGGCCCCTCAGCCCAGAGGATGTGGTGGGACAAAGGAGAATTATGGCTAAGCTATCATCCCTGATGGAGAACATGTCCCACCCCATGCACTGGGCACTCCTTCAGTGACAGGCTGCTTCACCTGCAGTGTGTGATGTAGAGATACTGCAGGTAACCCACAGTCATTTCATCCACTGTTAATATAAAATATGGATCAGTGCAGCCTCAATATATAAATTTGAGTAACTATATGCCATAAAACACAAAACATTTAGCATGGGAGAGTTTCTTTTTCTGTCCCTTCCTCTCTCTGCCTCTGAAACAAAAATTATACCACCATGATGCAATAAAACCCTCACTGAAAGCACTGGAACCCAGCGCACAAATATTACAACTTAACTAAAAATAATGGCAACAAAACATAATCATCGATATATGTGTGGAATCTAATTAAAACCTTGCATTATACTCGATTTAGGGAAATGGAATTCCATCAACAACCAGTGCAGAGCTGGCCAATTATAGAGTAATTCTGTAATCTAACACTGGATTATATCACAGTTGGGAAACAACAAGTGGTCAAACAGATAATTGTTCAATGGAAAAAAGCATTATTGAATAAAGAGTCAATAATGCACCATTTTCAGATCCGACTTTTTTTTTTTGTCTATGGCGTCCAATAAATGTTGTCATCACAGAAACAGCACAGCAGTGAAAGAAAAGGGTCTGCTGTGATGGATACTACATCTACATAGAGCCTGTGTATCAAAGGACTTTGGGGAGTGCAATGGTTAACATAAAAAAAACAAAAAACAAAACCTGAGCATAATGGAACATTACCAGCATAAAGCTCCAACCCCCTTAAATCCCAGTGATGACAAAAAAAAGCCCCCAAAAAACAACTCCCAGAGAGGATCAAAGTACAACCACTAGCTGTCCATTTCCTGCCTGTAACATCACATTAGCCGTTAAAAGCACCTGGCTGGGAGCATAGCAATCAGAGGACATAAAGGTCAGCCATTCTGCCAGGACAAAAGAGAAGCCTCCTGCTGTGTTACTGTGGCTGTGACACTCGGACAAGTACCAGGTATATGTGCCTCAGTTGCCCCCCAGTCAGCAGGATTGCCTCACGGTCTTCAATCACCTCCAAGAAACCGTTAAGCGTTCTGGAGCTCAACAGTTTCCAGCTTTTGTTGTTCAACTGGATATTTTGCCAGGCTCAGTAAAGGTCAGCAGGTGGACCATGAGCGGCGCATAACGGGTACTTACAACAGGGGTAATTGAGCAGCACAATGTCGTCCAAGGCGATGTAGCCCTGTCGCTCCTCGGAAATGGTTGCTTCAAAGATGACCTGTGGAGATAATGGACAAATTAAATGACTACAGACCATTACATCTTGAGTGGCATGTAGATTGACAAAGAAGGAAATTGGGGGGATGGGGTCCAAAGGCCTGCCAAGAACAGAAATGCACATTTAAAAGAAAGTTTCATTACAAAACTTCAGGAATGTTTCTTATATTTCTGGTCGGTGTGTCTTGCTTTTTCACATACAGCATTTTAACACAGCCATGGTAGAATTTAGAAGCACAACTTTTTCATCACATAACATTTATTTAGCTGATGCTGATGCATCCAAAGTGTCTCGCAACAAGTGTATTCAACCCACAAATAGTAAAAATCATGCAAGTATCAACTGTATCAAATAAACTATACTGAACTGCTTCAAGTGCTACATGTAGACATTTTTTTCTTTCTTTCTTTTTCTTTTGGGCTAAAATGAAGTCTGAATGGTTATGTATGGTTTGACTGTGTCCTCGATGTAGAAAGGATATGTAGGAACGCAGTAACTATACGTTCTACATTCTGTGAGGACTAAATAGTGTGCCAGATGACTAAATTAAATGTCTAACAACTCAGGTCATCCTGTTAATTCAGCAGGTGTCTACAAACACTTCTCAGCACAATGCATGATGTTAGTTATCTCTTATCGAAAGTACACTACTTGTTATGACACCGTCAGGATTGATTTGAGTGTATATGGCGTTGTGTAATAACTCTAGCTCTGCGTTTGAACAGCACTACAAAATGGCACACAATGCAGAGGGGATATCATGAGTGAACAATTTCAGACATAGCCAAGGTATTTTCTATAGTGTTAGGTTGAGTGCTCGGCTCATAACTTCCATTACTATCAATTTGCTTCTTTGGCTGAGGCTGTCTGGTAGTGGACAGAGGTGATCAAATTACTCATAGAGCAGGTATGTTATGAGCTGATGTGTAGCATCTTTGGTGCATTATGTTGTTAACGTGCTGAGTAAGTCTGGGACTGGGAGCCTGCACTTGATTGTCTACTTTTGTTGCACGTTTGTTGAAAACTGATAAGCAGCTACCTTTGAGCATGGATATTTTGTCATACATGCTTCCAGGAATTCGCTGCAGCCTGGACACGGTTAGACTCAACTGTCTGTTACTGTTATGAAACACAGTCGACAAATTTTTGAAAGCATTTAGACCACAAGACATCAAATGTCTCCAATGAAATCAATATTACTAATGCAGCTCTTACTAACCACCCATTCACACATACGGGCTTGAAGACTGGAGAGGCAATAGGACTCCAGTCATTATGAACTGGCCCCCGGTGCACAAGATGCCAGTGGGCGCTGACAAAGAGTCAGACACTCAGAGGTACAGTGTGAGGAAAGCTTTACCTCTGTGCAAATGGACAGGAGTGGCAACCAATAGCTATCATTTTGTTTTGACTGGCTCAAGTGCAGCCATGCCAATCAATCTGTTTATATGTTATTCTTGAATTACACAGTTTTAACAATACTACACATTGCAATGCAGATATCCTGTGAAGCATGAGCTGCACACCAATGCCAAACAAATTACTTGTGCAGCAGTAGAATGGCCATACAGTCCAAGTCATACAGAGCACAAAACACAAATAAATGCCTCTCTCCTCCTCCGCTGTCCCTTTTATCAATCCACACGGCAGCTGCAGGTGTCCTTAAACACAGCCTAAATATTCACTCACTTATGTAAATGGGTCGAGCGCATGCAGAGCCTAAAAGTAAATTGGGAGGCCTCCCAGAGAGCACCAAAGTCATTGTGGGTTTCTGAGTAGTAATTACAGTCAGCAGAGCCCAAATCATTCCCTCCATAAGTAACTCTTCACTTTTTACTGCACCACAACAAACTCTGAACTTGGGGGTTGAGTGCATTAACAGCTGTTAGATGAATTTTGTCACTGCATACTACATCAGACGCGCGTGTAGCAGGCAGTGTTTCACCCACTCATACTACTTCTAGTTATCTATGCTAAAGCCTGGTGGAAGTCAGACTGTGACCGTGCATTCAGACGGGCAATAGATTGCAATGTTGACAATACATCAGGCTTTAAGTGCCTAGGGCCAATCAATACCACAAAAGGCCTTGGCAGATGGACACAGACTAAGGCTTTCTTTCCACTAATTTATTTTTATTTTCCATTGCTATGTCGGGCCATTAGAGACGTCTGACCGATTAACTCTTCAATTCATCACGCGTCAATGCACCCACCACCATCGATTCACTCAGCTCCGCGCTTTGAGCCATCATTAAGCTCCTCTGCATCTGCCCTCGCTTATAGAAAAGTGTGTTTGAGTATGATTGTGCCAGACACTGAAGAATAACCTTGGCATCCAATAGCTGCGAACATGAAAACACAAGCTATTATACAAATGGTTACAGTGGAGTCCCCTTTGCAGTTTGTATACACAAAGCAAGGCACTGAAAATGAGACAATTTGCTCAGTCTTTTGTCTATTTGCAGGAGTTCTCTTATGCTGAAGTGTGTTGAGTTGTCAGGGCCACCATTGGAAGGAGATATAAAAAGATGTACTATATGGAGAGAACAGCGCGGCAAAGAGGAACATCTTGCATAGGAGGAGATGGGTGGGAGGCAGGGAGCTTAAGCCACACTGACATTGTTTGTCATGACGCTGCCTGATAGCATCTTTAATATTTGATAGCAAAGTTTCACCCTTTTCCAATACTTACAAGCGTAGGCACGGAGGAAAATCTATTTCTGCAAACAATATAAGAGATGGATTTGTCCAATTGAGAATATCCAGTTCAAGGTGATGTCATTCTCCAGCCTCTCCCAGGCTTTTGTTGTGACAAAAACGGGCAACAACAGGAGGCTTGCAATACTGCAAAAGGCACAATCTGTGAAGTGTGAATCAAGGTTTGGTTTACTGCAAGCAGCAGGACGCCATCTCCTGAGATGGAGCGGCGTGTGATCGTCAGCAACCAAAGGAAATGACACGAGAAACAAATCCAAGTCAGGAAGCAAGTTCTGGCACAAGAACAGCAAGTGTCGACAGTTAAGGAGATGGAAGCAGCTGGACAGTCACATTTGATGTAAAAAGCATGCAAGCATTTTAATATGCGCCTCCTGCTGCATCATGTTTGGCTCATAAAATTCAATGCCAGAGAATTGATAGCGCAGAGTAACAAAATCCATACTGCATCCGAGGAGGCCTCACACAGAATACATAAAACCAGTGGTGGCAGTAAAAGGGATTGTGTTAAAAACAAGATTTGCACAGTAATTAATATTTTAAGCTTTTAGTTTTCATTACAGCGTTTCATTGCAGAAATTATTTAAGTGTGTGCACTAATAATAAAGCTCTCGGCTGATCTGTGGACGGCATCAATCTTCATGAGGACTTTGACTCATTTAACAGCTTACATGCAATCGTTTGAGGAATGTGGTGAACAAAAATTGCAGCAATGTTCTGTTAATTGATTTCCTCTGCTAGAATGAGGCCAACACTATTGATCCACATTGGCAACGAGGCAGTAAAACAGTGAAATATGCGCTGTGCGATTGCACCTGCCACCTTCTCTCCGCAGGCTGTAGACATAAAGGGAGGTGTAAACTGCAGTGTGGATGAGATTGCGTATGTTGAATGTTTTCTATTTGTGAGTCTGTGTGTGTGTGGGTGGGTTGTGATCAATTGCGTACCTATTCAACAGTGGACCTTGACATTGTTACACATTCAGAGGATTGGCGAGCCAACAGGGGACACTTTGGAGGTCCACTGTTGCCCATGCTTTGAAGCATATCTAAAACCCTCTGGTGAGCTTCTTTTAATTTTAGCCCAGTGGACCTGCAGGTGTGTGAAGGGTAAAATTCACACTCAGCAGTGCCTCTGCAGGCTGGAACAGGGATGCACTCACACATCTTTTTTTTTTTTTTTTACACACTCCTCCATTCTGTGGATGGCTTGCAGCCTCAGGCAGTCTTTCGGACCAAAGTGGGGTTATTTAGCTGGCTATATACTGAAGGAACCAGTCTCATTAAACACCTTTTTTTTTTTAATATTTTTGTAAAAAACTATAAAGGCTAAACTTCAGTGGATGTCCTAACTAGTTTCAAGCTTCACACATTATTAAAATGAAGGGCTCCCAAGAAGGTGGGGGAATAGAAAGTGTCGGCTCTGCTCCACTCTGCTTGCTCTTTTTTTCTTTTTCCATTGTGGAGAGTGTCTCGCGTTAGAGGTTTCACAGGATGAGCCAACTAGTCAACGACCAAAACCACTAGTCCGCACTGTGCATTGTTGTAGGCTAATTAATCATTTGTGGTCTTAGCATGGTGCAGTAATAATGCAGTGGCAATGCATCTGCAGAAGATGTAGGTAGTTGCTGATAAATCATATTGTCATGCATGATTTTAACTCTGTGCAGTGTGGGGCGCTAAAGCAGCAGACATGCAGGCTATACACCCCAAAGCTCGACTACAATCAACACAGTGTGGAAATACTTTACCAGAGCAGATAGATTTGTCTGAACCATCATTTTCTACATTCTGCAGTGTTAAATCCCTGCAAGACAAGCTTGCTGGGGGTTTAGTCCAATTAGACTGTAGCTCATTTGCCTTTCAGAGCCAATCAAGGACTCTGCTATTTCAGCTAGCCCCACGCTCCTACATTAGTTAACCCTTTACTGGCTGTGTTTGAGACCTTCATTGTTGTTGGGTGAAGATGGACTACACTACATTTTCGGAATGGTTGATGACTACTAAAATGCGACAGTGAAGTACTACACAGTTTTTGGTCACTTTGGTCAAAGTTTCAAGCGAGTTGAGCCAATTTTAAAAGATGAAAACGCCAGAGGCCACTGATTGGTTGGAGACTCGTCACTGGAATCATCACGGAACATCTTGCACAATCCCAGCGTTTTTAAATCGCCATGGTGCCATCAACAGAGACTGATATTTTTGTATTCACTAGAACCAGACAACCATGACATACGCCATCCCTTCAACATCCTCTGTTATAGGAGCAGCGTAGCCCCTCTGTGTGAGGTGAGCGTGCGGCTGAGTGAGAGAGAGAGAGCAGAGGCACGAGGAAGAATGCGAGCGAAGCAGAAGCAAATGTTCGCAGTGAAGTTGTCAGTTTAGCAGTAACAGAAATAAGCAAAGTGAATAATTCTTATGAGCCAAACATTACTACAAATGTATTACTATACTTCTGCGATCACTGCCACTGTGCAGTAAGAAAGGTTTCAAGAACACAACAAAGTGTTATCTGAACACAAAGCCTGAGACGGTGAGAAACGCTGTCGCCTGACTTTCTGCTGACATAACTCAATGTTTGCTACCTGGATGGTTGTGAACGTGTGAAGCTTGAATCTAAAATCATCCTCTGCTGAAAAGCTGCTGCAGTGTCTTTATATTTTCAGTAAAGTGGCAACAGCAGGCTTGGCATTGTTTCTTTTGTCATGTACAAGATCAGGCAAGCAACAAACACACATTAGGCAGATGTACAGATGTACAGATTTGGAAAACAGAGTTTAAGGTGTTTTTTCTATCTTGGCCTTATTTGGGGATATTAGAATCACTGGAAAAAATCTATAGAATATTAATTATTATATAGAATATTAACTGTGCTGTACTTAAACTGTATTTTTGAACACTTGAATGTAAATGTTCATTGTTTTAAACATACATTTTTGAGTGCTTCACAAAAATGTCAACAGCTCAGCCGTAGGATGCTCTGCTTGCAATGCTGCAACTTAATACAGCTCTGACAGACAGCTACAATAAATAAAACTACTGAATAAAGAGGTCATTACAGTGAATGGCTATTGATGAAAAAACGATCACCAGAAAAAGCGTCAAAAACAGGGTTTAATTTCCTGACAATCAGTTTCCAGGAAAGAAACAGAGGACCTGACCTCTGTAGCTATGAGCCTGACTCATGTTACCTTGCCTAATGAAGATTAAAGGTGTTAGTTCAACCAACCTTGTCACACTGCTTCACTGCATGGATGAAATAAGGTGATGGGTTAATAGAAAAACACATACAAAAAAAAAAAAAAACATAAGCAAAAGAGATAGATAAGATGAGAGAGAAGGGGACTAAACAGTGAGATGCTCTGGGAGTTAAGATGCTGAGATAAGGAGGACAAAGCAGACAAAAAGTGAAGAAGAAGCCAAGAAACGTTAAAAAAAAAGAAACCTAAAGGAGAAGGCAGCATTTCCACCGGAGCATCGCTTTAACACCTAGTCTGCTTCCTAAAACCAAGCTGACAGGGAGAGTGTGAACCAGTCTGATCAATTCTGTCTTCTGTCCTTCAAAGCTATGACAGTCCAATCTCCGATAACAAAGTCTGTTCAGCAAAGTCAGCGTCCGACCCACGTTTAACACGGGTTACAGGAAGGGTCGTGAACTCAGTCAGACACATGCTGATCACATCAGACTGGCAGCCTGTGCAAGTTTAACCAGCATTAAACGCGTCAGTGCCACCTTGTGAATGCAAAGCTCAAGCTTAGGTGCTGTATGCAGGGTGAAGCTTAATATATAGCACAAAATGCGCTAGAGACAATAGACAGTTGAAAACCAGAAATACTGGCACTGAATCCTGAAATCTCATAACAGTAAAAGCCTAAATGCAAAAGGCCAACAACACATCTGATCATAGGCCAACATATCTCTGGAGCAGATTGCCTCTCCTGAGGGGAGGTTGATGTTCACTGATTAACTGATTACTGTGTGTGTGTGTGTGTGTGTGTGTGTGTGTGTGTGTGTGTGTGTGTGTGTGTATAAAATTCAAAGGTTATGGAAGCATAGATATATATATAAGATTTCATCACAGCACACACAAACACGCACACACACTACTTCTTGTAAAGACACTTGACATAATGCTCCCTCATCCATACCCTAACCTTCACCATCACAACTAAATGAACCTAATTCTAACCTAACCCCTTAAAACCAAGTCTTAGCCTTCAAACAGCCCTCTGAAGTTGTGAGGACCAGCCAAAATGTCCTCACTTTCCAAAATTGTCCCCACTCCAGAGCAAGTAAAAGTGCACACATGCACACACACAAACACACACACAGACACTCTCTCCTCCAAGCCCTCTGAAGTGGTAGTCCTGTCCCTGTGTGGAGCTGCTCCTCGGCAGCCTGCAGGGGCTGATCTGTTGGCTGGGAGTGCTGGACAGTGATCTTTATCAATGGGACTGGATGGATGAGTGGAGCCCTGTGGGGCCTGAGCTGAGCTTTGAGCTGCAGCGGTGGGAGCCGGTGAGGAGGAGGGGGTGTGTTCCCGGGGCAAAAAAAGGAAGGGAACGGGAAAACAGAGGCGCAGAGCCTCACTCCGGGCTCACTCCTGTGCCTCTTCACAAAGCAGATAGACACACTTTGTTCCTTCAGGCCTATATTTAAGCCCCTCACTCATCGGCACAGCTTTACCTGCTTCATTACGTGCTGCCGATCATCCAGGTTTATAGGACAAATAAAGCAATCTGTCCTGTGTCTACATGCCGTGCGAGAGGACTTCAGGGAACAGCGTCTTCTCATCACTCAGGCAGCCTGGACATACATCACCAGAGTAGTAGATTACATTGCTTATGCACGCCTGTCCACATGGTAAACACTGCGGCACTAAGCAAACTCCCCGCCTGGGCCAACTCGTCTGATTGTACACCTCAGCTTCGCCCTCTGAGAGCAACCGCCCCCTGCCTCCACCTCCTCCTCTGCTACGGTGCATGGTAGACAAACTTCTAGCATCCGTACAGGAGGGAAAATCATTACTTTAAATCAGTTTGGGTGTTTGTGAGAGTCGCTCAGGATAGGAGAGCTGAGGATGGTAGAGCGGAGGCTGTCCTCATTGATCTGTGCAGCCCTCTAATCTCATTAACTGGCTCTTGATTTATTGAGATGGGGCCCAGAGTACGCCAAGGTTATGGAAGCAAACACCCAGCCTGATCCCCCACACGTAGGGTCACATGGAATTGAGCTCAATTGACTGTTTGGTGGACCCACGTTCTTACAATCCCTTACCCCAGCCACTGCCTCATTAATGCCTCTTTTGGGGTGGGGCACAGTGGTGTAAGAGGCGGCAGGCTTGGTGGGGGGACAGAGAACATCAGAGGATAAATTATTGGCTGTAATGAGTGAGGCAGGGCTGCATCCAGTCATCAGAATCTTACAAGCTACACAACAGCGCTAATAATGCAGTATCAACAATATAGGCATCAAACGGAGCTATTGATTACACTGCAGCACGCAGGTAAATTGACCAGTAAATAAAGATACAATGCAAACACACAGCCACTGTAATTAAACACACATCGAGTCGCTGTGATATATGACACAAGCTGCAATTTGCTAATCCTTGCATGGTCTGAATGATAAGGAGGATGATAATAAAGCTGCTGGAACTGACAGCAGCCAGGGTTCAGTATTTGGTGACCACTTAGCAGCTGGCTTAGTGCCATGCTGGGTGTCACTGAAATTTTTAACAAAGGGGGGACGGATGTTTTCAAGGGCTGAGTAATCACCATCATAACATTACAAAAACATTTTTCCACTATTAATACCTATCAGATATGCATGCCAAATTAGGCTACAGGACAAGACTCGCTAGAGGCTTTGTGAGGCTGCACTTTGGCAAAATGACAATGCTAACATGCTAATGTTATGCAGCATAATGTTTCACATTCACCATAATTTAGCATTAAACTAAATGTCCTTAGTTCAGTCTTAAACCAAAGTATTGGACAAACTGACATGGAGACCAGATGATGGCGCTAGATGAGAAGTTAAAGGATGACCAGAGTTGGTGAGCTTCATCTTTCAGGAACAATGAATGAACTCTTCTTACATATAAAAGTAGAAAACAAAATAACTAATTTTGTACAGCTTAATTTTTAATTACAATTTGTAATTTTAGAAAAAAGTAACATGATATTTCATTACACTGAGTTCACTCAGAGTCAACAGTGACCTTCCCCACTGACTTCCACATCATCATTAACCACACCATCGTGTTGCATACTGTATGTATGTCAATCTGCATCACTCATCATATCACAAGAGAACTGAAACTGGAAAAAAAAGTTCTATCTTTTATGTTCATTATTTATTCATATATTAATTATTTTTTGATTACTGATAAATCATTTATTTCATAAAATATCACAGACGCAGAAGGTCCATCACAGCTTCCCAGACACCACACTGATGTTTTATTTAGTCTGAGCAGCATATCAAATCTATTTATTTCATAGTGAGAGGAAATGAATCTGAGAAGGGCATGAAAATCCATTGCAGGTATCTATTTGTGAAGCTGTGACCAGAATGTGTGATAAATTTACAGAATAACTGACTGTTGTGACAAAACAGTTATTAACATCACAATCAGTTTTCTGTCAGTCATCTCATTACCAAGTGATCAGTTAACTAATAATGTCAGCACTCCTGATCGGACAGTATTGGATTTTTGAAAGGCTGCTTCAGCAATTGAATTTTGCATTTCCATAGAGGTGGTTACTCACAACAGAAAGATTCACAAAGAATTGTCGAAATCAGCAGCGGAGGCTGAGACATCCTGACTTTTAGTCTCTGGAACAGGTCAAGGGCCAAACACACTGGATCCTATATATCCCATAATTCAGCTCTACAGCATCTTTCTGCAGATCCTCCTGAGCTTAATGCCTATGTATTTCAAACGTGACACCTAAAGCTTTCTGTTAAAACATTCGATCCAAACACAGGTGAAAGACAAGGTCAAGGTCCTATGAAGATCAGTTTCTTCTTCGTGGGGTAAAATCTGTGGCGTGCCCCTTTAAATAAGTGTGACTCACTGCACTCAGATGCTCTTGTGTTTGGGTCAAATTTAAATTTAATACACTTGAAAATGACATTTCAAGACCAAAGTGGTTTTGGCCTACAAATGTTCTTGATCTTCTTCCTCCATGTAATAAAAATGAAGCTAACATAATAGGAACATTTGACAGTGTTTGAGAGATACAGCTCACCATTTTTGGACCTGAGAGAAAATGTGGTGGGTATGTGTGGGTTTCTACACTGTTTGTTTGGATCCCATTTACAAATCCATAATTAGCTACCAGGTTTCATTTCGAACAAAATGGGACACGAGTAAAACAGCTGCAATCAGCGCAGTTTACAGTTTATGAGAGAAAACTGCGCTGGCAGAAGTCCAACATCACTGCCGAAATCCTCTGTTATTAAAGACTCTGAAATTTTGGTTTCAAATATTGAATGTTACAGAGAAATATTTAATAAGATACATAAGTGACAATCAAATGAAAGTTTGAAAAAGAAATGATTAAGTATTTGTTTAGTTTGACACATGGCTAACCTGCTTCATCAGACCAGCTTGGGTGTGGATTCTGCTGAATCCTGATTGGTGCAATGAATATGTGAGACTGTGTTCATGTAGGACCCCATCTCTCACAGTGAGAAGCTGATAGAGAAAACAGGCTTTCAGGACTTTTAATATAATCACATACTCTCATGTATTTGGGTAAAGGCTCTTACCTGGTATTCACTGGGCCAGAACGTGCTGACGGCAAGCTCCACTTGGTGCCACTGGTGTCCCTGAGAGCCTGAGACATTCCACACCGCGCTGCCTTTGGGACCCCCGTTGACCCGGATGTAGACCTGCAGGTCCCCGGGGCTGTGGCCGTCGCGGCTGTACAGGAAGTAGCTGAACTGGATGCAGTGGGTGTCGTTCTCGCTGAGCGGGAGCAGGAGCAGCTGAGCCCGCTGGCCCCCGAAATGCTGCGAGGAATTGACCATCATGAAGGACCCTGGAGGGGAAGACAGAAAATGAGGACATGTTAGAGGACTGGTATCCTGGTATCAATTCAAATACTGCTGATTCTACAATTAAATTGTTATTGGCAGCCTCTCAGAGAGAGCTCAGTGAGGCGACTTGAACGGATAAAGAGCAGTTTGAAAGTTTAGTCCTGAAAAAACAGATCGACCTTGCCGAGCAAAGACTCCTCTTCTCCACAGCAGCTGCTATACCTACATTTACTTCACAAATAGCAGCTATTTCAGCAGTTTCACCTACCACACAGTGCTGAGTGACCTGAAATATAAAAAATAACAAGATCAAACTCTCTGGGCTTCACCTGCAACATCCCGGTCCAAGATAGATATGTCATGTTTGTTTTCAACTGCTCAAGAACGTTTGCCTCTTTTTTATTTTTAAACCCTGAAAAAGCCTGAGAGCCAAAGTTGACAGGCTCAAGGTTGTTACCCAGAATATCTGTGTGATCCTCTCTGGCTATTTGTCTGTATTTGGTCTGTCTTTGCTTCTCCCTGCTTCCTGCTTTGACAGGGCTTCCATCAGTTTTGCAGCGCTGCCTCAGATCTGGTGCGCTCAAAGCTGCAGCACTGGGTGTCAGATTGGGCTTTCGTTTTGGACTGAGGTTCACAGAGTCACTGCTGACTCTGTCATCCCGGCAGCACAGCAGAGATCCCCCGGCCATGAGAAGAGCGCCGCGCTGGAAGGAGGGGAAAGAAAGGGAGCTGCTTTGCCTTTGACTGTGGCCTTCACAGCAATAGTTAGAACAATTTAAAGTGGGAACAAAATAGTTGGGGAAAAGAAAAAACATTTTTTTTCAGAGTGAAATGCCAATTTCCCTACATGCTGGAAAACCATCAGAAATAAAAGCCACACCATTAAAACCACTAAAGATTTTAAAATAATCCCACCCCCTTATGTCTAATAACTTTTTCAATTCTAGATGCAGGACCTGCCATGACTCTGCCTAAAGAGATGTCAGACCGATCATACCTTTTACAGCCTCCCTGACGGCCAAGGGGCAAGCGGGAGGGGCCAGGGAAAGACTTTCACCCTGACATGCTGGTCATTCCAGTGGGCTGTAGATGCTGGAACTAGTTTTCAGTCATTTGAAAAGAAATAAATCCTGCGCTGAAACGCTCGTAACTGCTTGTTTGTAAGGGATGCCGTCAATTTCTGACCACATCTCGCTGTTGTTCCTTGGTAGGCTGAATGCATTTACTGAAAGTCCTTGTTGGACAAAAGCATCAGCCGAATGAATCTTACGCGATGGCTCGTAATGCCCACTGTGACACACATGATGAGGAAACAAAGTTTGAAATCCACCTCCTGAACTGCTTTCCACTTTCTAATTTATATCCATTTAGAAATACACAGCAAATAAGATGCTGGGACTTCATAGGAAACAAATGTTGATCTTGAGCAGTGAAGATAAACACAGGGAGACAACAGGACTGGCAGTAAGCTGTCCGTGTTTATTACCTTGGACTGGATAACGTAGCCTTTGGGATCACATGCTTTCCTCCCTAACTTGTAATCTTCCAATCATCACCATCAGATTGAGTCTTTGATGCTGCCAGCAGGAGAGAGAACGCATGCTAATTGCACGTATAACCTTCACATTCGGTGCAGTGGGCGCCGCTGCCCGAGACGGCTGTGGCAGACGAGCACAGACAGCGGCATCGTGGGTAGTGTAGTAGCCTCGGTACTGTAGTTGAGCGAGAGCACAATCAGAGCCCTGCCTCCTGCCATTAATCACACTGACACGGTTATTAGGCCATAATGGCAGCCGAGGGAACGCTTAAACCAGAGAGATGGTTGTAATACTCGTGCACTGACATGCAGGAAACACCAGCACACACACACACACACACACACACACACACACACACACACACACACACACACACACACACACACACACACACACACACACACACACACACACACACACACATAGTTTACAGGCCCAAAAGCAGACTCAGATCCAAGTCCTGCTGACCTTCCCACGAGTGAGAAGTGGCTTCCTCCTTCTCCTCTCCCACCGTTCCTCTTCTCATCATGCTATTTTCTTTTTATCCTGGTTTCTTCTTCCTCTGCCTCCCTCTTCACCTCCAGCTCTTTTATCCCCTGAACCTCCACCAGCTCCTTTTTATCCAAATTGTCGAGGAAATGCAATCAAACTTAAACATGCATGAACAGCAAGTTGATTCATTTACACACAAAGAACTGGCACCTATTTTCATGTGAAGACAAAAAAAAAAAAAAAAGCATTGGGTGATGTGTGGACTCATTTTCATCGAGGAAAACGTTCCAGGAGGTAATTGCCACTGTTATGTAATTTATTTATTTATTTATTTATTTATTTTTTTGAGTGTTGATAACAAAGTACACACTGTCACTGTCACACTTTTTGCTCTTTAATATCTGAAAAAAAAAAAATTCCTCTGAAGACACTTGTTTATTTACGCAAAGGCAAATGTGAAGTTTGTGTTATCAAGTTGCATCATTAGCTTTTCAAAAGCAAGTCACCAGGTGTCTGGTTTAATGTGTGCCCTGCTGGCTAGGTCATAATTACAGAGGGACTTTTGATTTCTTTCATCAGCCCCTTGGTTTAAAGAAATCAAGCAGGATGGGAAAAAAGGTCAAAAGCCGGGTCACATTCACGGACAACCTGGTTATAAAGAGACTTAAAATGCATGTCACAAAGCCTCCCTGACCACTGTCCGTTCCCTCCTTCGGCTCCATCTTCCCCGCCTCCAAAAGCATGGATCAGACGTCGAACTGCCAGAAATATCCTGTGATAACAAGCAGCTGCTGTCCTTTGAGATCTCGCTGTATTCTTGGACAACGCTGATATTTTTCTCTCCCTCACCTGCTTGCAGGCGAAGCTGGGCAAGCTCTGGCTTAGCCCCCAGTTTCGCACTCCCCATCACTGCTGCTGCTTTGATGTGCGGGTTCTCAGGGGGCTCTGTGGTTAAATTGCTTTTTCTTCAGCTATGAGAGCTGGACCCCCTCATTGTTGAAGGGCAAGTCTCCAACTGTCCCTATGACAGGATTGTACTGGGAAGAAACATAGCCTCAGCTAATACTGTTTTATATTCAAATATCTTTAAGCAACTCATCCTACTTGGTAAACCAAATACAGACACAGCCTCTACCCTGCCTTTGTTACTGTAAGCTGCAATTTTCTTTTGATTCAGCTGAACCCACCTAATGGCTGTCAGAGTGAAGAACAAGTATAGCTGCTTTGTCTATATGGAGATTTAAAGGCACCATTAAATGGCCTCTTTACTTAGTAAAAATGTGATGTTGCTTGAGATGCTTGAGATGAGTCAAGGCTGCTCAGAACCCATTACTGTCAATCATCGCATAATGCCAGCCTCCGATATGATCTTGCTGGGATGCCACATTGACATCGGCAACAATAACAACACGAGGGTGCAGCTAGATCCAGGTACAGCTGGAGCTGAATAATATTGTAGGGCTGCATTAATCAATCAGTTTACAAACCAGACAACAGTGAAAAAAGCCCATCACAATATTCTAGACCATAAGGTGACATTAAGTGTCCGACCAACAATCCAAAATATTCAATGTACTACAATGTAAATCCAGCAAAAGCAGCAAATTCTCACATTTGAGAGCCCGGAACCAGCAAATGTTTGACAAAGTACTGTGAAGCAACACAGCTGATTTGGTAACAGGTGCGGTGTGAGGATTCTTTAACATGCACAGAAGGTGTTTTTTGTGTGTTTTTTTTGCCTTTAAAGCAGCAGAAGCAGACAGGAAGCAGGGTAGAGAGAGGGGCATGACACGCAGCAAAGGCTGCAGGATGGAATAAAACAGAGAGGCCCTGTGGCACGCGGACCATTCATGGACCAATGCTGATGTTCAGAAGTTGACAGAAGGAATGCCTTTTATTAATGTTTGCTTTTTCTTATAATTGTGAGGAAAGTTTAATAATCAAGTCATGTTTCAAATTTTATTTGAGGATGGCAATCGGTCTGCAAATACCTTTAGGTTGAATTCAGGTAGGTCTTTAAATTGAAGGATCATTGCAGCCTTCCTGAAGGCAGGATTTATAGCATTACTATTGTATAGACTGACTTAGCTTGAGCTAGGCATACCTAATTAATTGGCAACTGAGTGCTTGTGGAATTTGACAACCTTTGAGATATCACACAGAACATTATTTGATATTATACAGTATATATGCCAGTATATATATCTAAATATAGATGAACATGAACAGTTACTGGTGAAGGGGTTTGTTGGACCGATTAGATACTGAATAACATTTTAATCACTAAGACTCAAGTGCAGTTTTCTGCCACTCCCCCCGACAGACAAAGTGGAATTTATCTCAAATGAGCCTAAAGATTCAGTTTTTTCCATTCAGACACAATATTCCAGATATTTCAAAGCTGCTGTCTGGAAAGCAGCCTTAAACAGTTTTAAGTCGCAGGATCAGAATTGCACATTGCACAGATTTTATTATTTCTAAAATTATTATGGCTAATGTGTAAGCAAACAGTTGCCCATTTACTCATCTAGCACACGGAGCAACATTGTTGTTTGGGTTGTGTCATGGGCCAGAAAGCTGAAAGACGCTACAATTCTCTGTAAAGCTGAGGGGAACTGCAAAGTTTGGTAATAATTCTCTGTGGGTTCATCACTACAACAGTGAGTTGATCAATCCCCAGTATAAAAATACTGATTAAAGCAGCTTTAACTACATTTATCTGATGATCCTCATGTAGGACTTTATTTGAAATCTAAATACACAACAACAGTTTATTCTTCAACTTTGTTTTTCAGTCTTTTGCACATTAGACAAGATCACCGGTTCCGAACCTTTGCTAATGACCCTCACAGCAAAGTATGACTGCGATTATTGAGGGGAATTACAGAGTTGGGCATTTCCTGTGGGTAAATCACCATGAGCGAGTGTACATCGTCATTTGACCCATTGTTCATGTAAATCATGGATAAGTGCATTAAGTATTGTATAATTTTCTGTTTCGTTTTGTTTTGCGTTAGTGTTAAGAGAAGTGATATCAGCTGCTGAAGGTTAGCACACTGGCACAAATTCGTCAAAACACGCCCAGTGTGTCTTCATTTTAGCACGAGGGACTAAGTCAACATGATTGATGCAGTAATTAGAAATTTGATAAAATTCCTTAAGATATTTCCAGCTCTGATAACCTTATTCAACATCCTCGAGGACACACACACATGCACAGAGGCCCCATGCTATGTATGCACACACAGGTTGGTGTAGAAAAAAAAAAAAAAAAAAAAACAACACCCAATGCAGAGAAATTCTCCATAAATCCATAAAAGCTGATAAGGCTCCATCTATTTCTCCCATGACCCTGCCAAGGGCAAGGGAACATGCATTAAGAGATTAGGGGACGGCCTCAGCTCCCTGAATTCATATCAGAATGTGGGGTGGGAACCTGAGTCATAGGTCTGCCTGCTTTTATCACACTTACACTCAGAAAAACCCGAGAAGAGCTGAAAGTGGAAAGGAGGGGAGGGGAAGTGCAGCAAGAATAGAGGGAGACATAGCGACAGCTTTTATCTTTATGTTTGTCTTCGTCATTTTTCGTGAGCTTTCCACCGCTGCCATCAATAACGCTTTGTATAACTCAGACAGCCCTTTTCTACACAGTGATAAAACCATATTTCCTCGGAAAAGGCCAAGCAAAACCTGATGTATTTTAATCAATTTTTTATCTAACATTTTCTACCTCTCACCACCGCCTCCACCACCTCTCGCCATGAATAACAGTTAACAGTCTGGTTTCTGGAGATGTTGCTCGAGATTGTGCGATTGGTGAGAGTGAGCTAGACTATTTTCCTCGACCCTCCTCCTCCAGGGCATCTGGAGAAGGTCATCCAAGATTTTCAATTTGGTCTTTCAGATCTTCATTTGCTTTCTGTCTTTTATTCTTTTTTTCTGATATTGCAACCTGGAGCCATGGTGACCACAGATGATATTGCACATACAAGAGAAGTGAAGTGTGGTGAGCGTAGATGATTGGGAGGGCACAGATTGGTCTCGCTGTTTGCTCCTCTTTGTATCTCTGGCTGTAGTGTGTGATCTGCTCGGCTGGCAGGAACACTAAGGCTGGCGCTTATTTGATGAAGCCAAAAGGCAATGCAGATTTTGCCATTTACAAAAAGTGACACTGTGCTTACACCATGCAAATGGGAAATCTGCAAACCAACAGCAGCTGGTCATGAATGCGACACTGACAGAGCCTAAACGCAGCACAAACAATACAAGTCTGAGTGCAGCTGACAACTCAAGCTAATGAATTCCCCAGGTGAGACTGCAGAGCCCAGTAGACAACCTGGAGAGCGCTGACAACAACGGAGTCATTGCTGTGTTTCTACACCGACGCTTCCAAGATGCACCGATTAGCACCACATACTGAGTGAAATGTGCCAACAACGCACGCTTTCATTGTCTATGCATATGCTGCAACATATCTAGAGGTAATACCTGAGCTACTGTTCTGTTTATGCCGCAAGGTTACACACACACTGTGACTGTAGTAGGACCCCGAACCCTTATCCTAAATGGATACGAGGCAAATATTAGCATCTCGTATCTGCTGGAGTCTGTTTGGCTCAGTGGTGCCAGATTCACTGATACCAAACATCTCTGTTCATGTAATGATTTTCTCAACTTGAATTGGCTTATGTAAATCTCATATCAATAAAAGACAGCACTTTGACAAGTAACTAATTAGTGATCAACAACTGGCCTTCCAAAGCTTCCCGCCCAGCCACAGAATATTAATGAACTCACACTGCACATCTAACTCATTAGTGTTAGATGTGCACATCATTTCTGACAGCAGGACTATGGGAGGTAACTCTGGAGTTGGAGAAGCTTGTCTAGTAGACCCGAGAGTCATCACCTGGGTTTATTTTCATTGACCAACTGTTGCATTGCGTCCCCAACCTATGATTTTTGTTTGCTTCCTGGGGCCCTGAAAAGGAGTTTTGTTGAGATAAGGGCTCATTGGTAGCTGAACTGTGGGTTTTGCATTGACAACTGATGGCTTCATTGGAGCTCTGAGAGCATTTTCTAAATAAGTGTATAGCTATCTTTATTAACATGGGTTTTCCATGTTTTTTAGGAATCTGTTCACACAGATAAAGGCTCATGTCTGCCTAGAAAAAAAATTGGTGCTTGAACAAATGTAGTTGATGATGCCTGAATTATGGCAACATTTATTTTGAGACTGTTTTGGTCAGTTTTGTTTTGGTGCCTAAATATGACAACGGTTTCCATTCAAGTGACAAGGCCCTGAGCGTCTGTGGTGTGAGTCGATGAGGTCTGGGGCTAAAGTCCAGAAGATCTGGGGCCGTGGTCAGGGTGTGTGTGCACGCCTGCTGTTCTATCTGGAACACTACTGCCTAAATTTCATTTCATTTTCCTGCACTGTATAATGCAAACATCACATTTCATTAAAAATGTAATTTTTATAGTAATGTTTAGACGATTGCTCTGTGATCTGCAGGACAGCTTCAGATTCTCAAAGCACCAATGTTTAGTTGCTACTTTACATTTTTATTGTGTTTGTACATTTTCATTTGACTGTTTTATAATGTTTGGCACCTTCTGTTGTACTAATAAAATAAACCAGCGGACCAATGACGGGAGATTGAAGTGAAACACTTGTTTATTTGTACAACAGGAAATATATCAGGTGTTTTGACAATTTTGCTTGTCTCCAAATTGTATTACCCGCTGCCCAAGCGTCCTACATTCCTTAACTCACATCATCTATGCCTACAGGACAAACACTGCTGTCACATTATTAAATGTTCTTATTTTTCAACAGTGATTTGAAACAGTTTTTGAAGACACAGGCACTGATGTCCTGTTGATGGAGGCACTGGAGCAGAAAATGCTTCTGTGTCTTTCTTATGGGCAGTTACAAACAACATATTTTGTTATTCAAGTTATTTAACTTGAGTTAAGTAAAAGTTATCATGACCAATAGCCATAAAGGACAAATACAAGAGAATAAAACACAAATATTCCAGTTTAAAGGGAGTGTTCTGGAAAACAAGACTTGTCCAATCTTTTGGTGGATTGATCATCTGACTGCTCTTTGCTATGGCTACATTGGACCTATTTTAAGAAATGCTGCTGTGTTCTGAAATCTCAGCAACGACCTTGGGAAATACAATGTTATCAAAGCAGATCAATGGCCAGAGCTGCAAAAATAAAACAAAAAAAAAAGTTGTTATGAACTATACAACTTGTTGGGTCTTGGTTTAGATTTGTTGTCTGAATTGTTACCAGTCATGTGGCCACACTGGGAAAAGTTCTTAGTATTATTTCTAAATCAGGTTAGTGTCCCACTAAATGTGCTCTTGCTTCTTGTTGAGCTGTCATTGTCAATGTCAATAGAGGAGACAGGGGTAGCACTTAGCTGATGGCTCATAAAACAGGTATTACAACTGCACGGAGTGGTGCTCTAAAATTAAAAAAAAAAAAAGGAAGAAAGAAAGGAACAACCTTTGGTGGAGAAAATATTGTAGGTGCTTCAGACTTAGACTTAGAGACTTCGACTTCCTTTATTCCTTTATTCATATATTTATCCCAGTTTTTCAAGTACAACTATTTTCCAGCCACTGTTTTCGACAATTATTTCAGCAACTTCAAATAAAATTTGTATAAAGAAAAGGAAGCAATGAACGATTGTAGTAAACATTTTGTTCATTTTATACTTGCCAGCTTCAGTTATTGTAAAACACAATCATAGCATTGTTTCAGTATGAGGAGAGAAATCTGCTGCCTGTGGCCAATGACCATGAAAAAAAGTTTACTTGTGACCAACTTTTCTCACTGACAAGCTTGTTGACTTCAGCAAAGTTTCTCTAGAGGCGTTGCTTTGTAATAAAGGATGGACCTCTTGCCATTGCTTGCAGCACGGATGCAGGGTTCCCCTAAAATAAATACAATCCTGATCCGAACCCTCAACCCTAAACATTGGTCCTAAGTCAGAGTCCAAGCGAGCTGACAGTCATGAGTGGATGGAAGTGGACTCAGGATGCAGGGGGATCTTTTCAGTGGCAGAAATCAATAGTGCATTAGCAGCCGCCCAGCAACAATGTGTGGGCTGACTATCCTCCCTCATAGCACTACCAGCTCTCCTCCCTTCTGCTGCATCTTGATATATACCACCCGCCCTCAGCCTCTTCATCCAACTCCTGTGATCTACTGTTTGTTTCATCTCGCCATCCCGGAGGCCTTTTGGGGGGCGGGTGCTCTCTCTGCTCTTCATGGCAGTATTCCTCGCTCTCTCTGCCCTATTTCTTCAAGGTTTCTCTGGTCATTTGGTAAACAGAGCATATCATTTCCTAGGCCCCGCTACTTTTCTTTGCAGTCTGTAGTTGTCGAGGATCAGGGCTCGTGCAGGCACATCCTGGACTGACAGGTACAGTAGCAGGGAGCCCTTCCCTGAGGAGCCTCCTCTGGTGAAGGGAATGATGTAAAGTGGCCTTTAGAGTTTTACAGTACATAGATCAGCACACGTGGTGCTTGAAAAGGTGGGAGTCTCTGGTATAAGCAGAATCATATCTCTTTCATCGCTGTGCCTGTTTCAGACTCCATCTAAGGAACGAGTATGGGCCACCCTGATACACTTGCCATCTGTTTGTGGAACATATGCACAGACGAACTGAACTGGCTGCTCACCAGGGGCAAGACACAGCTTCGTAAGTTACGGCATCAAGTGAGGATCAGCACTGAGACCACGTCACTCTCAGTCCATCCAGTCCTCAAAAAGGATGAAAATGATTTTGGTTGTAACAGATTGATCAAGCAAATACACATACATCTATACATATGCAATTCAGTATTCATATATAATAAGCATTTGGACCAATACTGGTTGGTGGTTCCTTGTTTAACCATTGTTAGTTATAACTTTTTTACTAGCTACAACTAATACTTAAGTTCTCCTGAACGTTAAGTTTGGTTGAAATGTAACTGCTTTTTGATACCAAATAATAGATGTCAGTGATGCTATGAATGCATCTACTTCAGCGAGACATATCATTTTTGTGACAAGCCCTTATGGGTGTGTCTCTATGTTGAAAAGAGAAATAGCTTGAGTGGCCGCAATGTGACAGGCTCCATAACAGGCGGGACCGTGAAATCTCTCAGACAAGTCGCACAAAGAGGTGAGAGAAAGAGGAGACTTACAACATCCTGTAAGTGCAAGGCGCATTACACAATGCAACATGAGAACAAGTGCTCAGGTAGAGTAACCTGAGGTGAGGAGAGGAAGAGGCTAATCGATAAAACCGGGTCCTGCCGAGGAGCCGTCCTGAGTCCCCTGCTTCCGTGCTGCTTGGCAATAACAAACAAAGTCTTCCATTCCCCAAAACCATCTCCTCTCAAGATAAGCCTGTTTCTTGGCTGTATTTGCCCTTCACTGATAGGGGCCGTGAGAAGTGGGTGGGAAGTTTGAGGCCAATAGCCTAAGATCAGATTTTCATCAGTTGGTGCAGTGCAGAGCTGCAGCATCTGTGTGGAAGAGGAGGAGAGGGGGGAGTATTGGATCTGCCAGGATGGATCAAGGCCCACTGCAGGTCCCACTCCCACCTACCCCTCCACCCACCTCCACACACAGAGTGGCTGCGATAAGACCCTATCTGTTACAGTCCTACTGTGTGCCAGTGGCAGATATGGGAAGGTAAAGTACATCTGGAGGAGAGAGGCAACCATCTGGTCCAGATCACCTTCAAGCTGCAAAGACCAGCACTTGTTTCCCTCCACCTGTCCTTTCCTTAGCCCCGCCATGACGGCCTGACCTTAGGAACATACTGTCAGCTGAGGTTAGCGGGGGCAGGAAAATGTTTAAAATGCTGGTTGTGGAATCTGAAAGAACAGCAGCAATGGCTGAAGGTTTGACCGCAACAGTCAGTGTTTGCCCGGCGCAAGGTTTTGACTTTGAACACAGATACAAATATTTTCTGATTGAAGTTGCTCACAGCTGTATGTTCACTTCACAAAAATTTCTTAAGTGTACAGTGTTTCCACAAGATTTTAATTCACTGGAAAAGTACCCAGAGCAGCATTTAATATGATGAGTTAAGAATCAGACAGATAAATGAGGAAATATTAAGTTAATAGTCGTATCAAGAAATACAGAAACGAAATACAAAAATTTAACATTAATTCCTGCAGGTATTTTTTTTACTTTGTCCCAGCACTGTTTCAAAATGCCCTTAATCCAAAGTCTGCTTTTATGTCACAATGCGATGTTTCATAATGCCACTTTTTGTCATCAAGTCTTCAATGAAGACAAACAGGACAAAACCAGTTATGTAATTTGTCTCTTTATTCACTGGCATCAAGAAAGTTTTATTAGAGGTATTGAAAACTGGCTATTTCACAATTTCAGAGTTCTATGTTTTATCTGTATTTAGTATCTATTGAGTAATGTATTGATTTAATTTTGAATGCTTCCATCTGCACACTTTTCAAGCAGAAAATCCTTTTTCTGTTTTAATTGAAACTCTATTTAAAAAAAGCAAACGTAATAAGTACAAAACTAAACAGTCACAGTATATCCACCAAATCAGAGATAGCGGATCTTTACTGGCTGACAGTTCATTTTAGATAACAATATGAGCCTCCCTTTCAGCCATGTTGAGAGTGCTTTAATTCTAAACCATGCAATGACTAAGGATTAATATGGCAAAATATATTTTTAAATTTCAAACATAAAATAAAAGCCCTGAGTCTGTGAGGAGACATGGTTGGGGGCTTCAGTCTGGCAGTAGGGGGCATACTAATGCTGGACTGTAACATTCACTGAGGCCCTTCAAGTAACAATGAACCTGTTTGTGTCCCTAATCTCAAGCCAAAACACATGGCATTCTGCTGGACTAAAAAGCAGGGTGGTTTAAATTTTAAATGTGTCATTGAAAGGCAGACCGTTAACTCACGGGGGGGCTTTCAAATCCCTTTTGGGACAAAAGCAATGGAGTAACGGATTAACGTACCTCACATGAGGCTGTGAGTTATTTAAAAATCACTCACACTTGAACCTGATTGGCTGTCGGGAGACACAAAACCAGCCAATCGCCTGGCTGCGAGATTCAAACTGGCCAAACAAAAAGCAGGCGTTACTTTGAGTTCATTTGCTTTCACAGATGCACACACAGGGTTGCTCATTCAAAAGTCATTGCCCTGCCAGACACAATTGAAAGGCGTTTGTAATCCCCGGGATCTTAATTCATATCCTGTGTGTCTGCAGTTTTAATGATACAGCTTCCAGCAAATAAAGCCTTGGAAATTGAAATCAATAGTAATAAATCAGCATAATAAGCATCTCGGCTGAAGTTGGAGGGAAAACACACGCTGTTCTCAAATCTATCATTTGACATTTATGAGCGGAGCTCTTAATCCTCGGATCTGCTAACAGTGTGAGCAGAGCCGTCCGACTGACTACAAATCATGGCAGGAGAGCAGACAAATGTCCATAAAGGGGCTGCGAAAGCTGACCCTGCACCCATAGCAGCCTCAGGTCTGTAATTACGAGCAAACACAGAGATGAAAAACCCTGATGAAAGCCCACAGGGAAATATGCACACAAAGTTGCAGCAATTACATTCATTATTTTTTTCCCTGCAAAGACCAGAGCATGTCTGATGCAAGGTCATGAGCTCTATTGTGAAATGAGTTCCAGCGCGAATGACTGACTGCAGACAAAAAGAAGCTTTCGACAGCAATGCATGATCAGGCACAGATGAAGCAGCGGAGGTATCCCAAGACGGCCTTCTCATCACTTTCATTACAGAGAGTGGAGGCTTGATTTAGGGCGACAAAGGTAGAACAACAAATAAAAGAGAGAGACATGAGTTTCCAACCATGCAGTCAGGATAATTCCTTGTCTCTTCTCCTTTACTTGTTATCTGTGCAGTGCACTGCAGATGAACTTAACGCCAGCAGCCCACTAGCGTCGTTCTAAAATGCTGGGAGAACAATAGCAGCGGTCGTGGCAATGGCTGTTATAGTTGTGACAAGGCAGCAAGTGGCTGGAATTGAGAAGGGAAGGAGGGGGGATACGTCTTTGTGTGTGTGTGTGTGTGTGTGTGTGTGTGTGTGTGTGTGTGTGTGTGTGTGTGTGTGTGTGAGAGAGAGAGAGAGTGTGTGTATAGGGGTTCAAAGGGAGAGTCCGGCTTTGTGTGCCGGCTGTTGCCCTCCTGTGGGGGGAGTGACAAGGGGGGTGGCAGGGAGACAAAAGGTTCCAACAGACTGGAAACGAGGTAGCCAACGACAAACTAAATCCTCTGCACACATGTGATGACCCACACACACACACACACACACACAAACACACACACAAACACACACACAAACACACACACACACACACACACACACACACACACACACACACACACACACACACTCACACGCACGCACGCATGCACACACATTTTACACAATCTCATGACAGCTCCCAAGCGGAGCACGACGAGAAGGAGGGGAACAAACTGGAACTGGGTCAAAAATCCAATTAATCCATGACAGGAGAGACGGTTTGGAAGACACTCAGAGAGACGGTTCAGGAAAAGCACATGAGATAGGAAACAATACACCGCTGCCCCTTGACCTGTGTGTGTGTGTGTGTGTGTGTGTGTGTGGTTATGTGGTGAGTGCATTCATTTTGGGTCAGATCAGGCTGTGTTTGCTATGCAGAACTATGTGCTCGTACTGTAACTGATGTACTTGGGACTGCTGGCATTTTTCCATGTACCCTTTTGAAGTTCTCCCACAGAGTTATCAACTTTCCTTAATTGTACATAAAAGCAGCTTCAGCTTTCATTGTTTTAATTTACTGATTGACTAGGGAGCGAGGAGCATATCAAACACTTGGAGAAGGTTATTTTTCCTGACTTTGCCACACTACGTTCTTCTCTAATCCGTCAGTTTTGCACAAATCCCATCTTCTATTGGGGAGGGGGGCAGGGCCAGGGAAGTTTGATGGCTCTCACCACTATGTGGAATTGGGGAAAGTGCATGTATGGGGCCCCTGGGGATCCGGAGATGTTAATGTAGGGAGAACGGGCTGCAGCAGTGGGGTGACAGCAGGGATGTCAGCGGGGCTGCAGAGCAGTCACTACGGGTGATTGGTGTCAGCTGGGAAGATAAATAATGTAATGCCTGCGGGATGTAATAGAAGCCATATGACTTGAGCCGGTGACACTCCTGGGGAATGCTCCATTCTATTGGAAGACAAATTCACAGCTGTCAGCCACTGCTTCCAGAGTCAGCAGCCCACCAGAGATGGAAATGAAGGAGGAGGAAGGAAAAGGAGGAGAGAGAATAGAAAACCAGAGCAACACAACAATATATATTAGACTTTTCTGTTCAGCCAGTTTGCCCTTTAAAGAGTAAATCCTCACTGAATGAGGAGATAAACCTCCACAGTTCCTGACTGTATGGCTTGAAACCTTCAAGCATGCCATATTTCTGGTCACTCCCGATTCTGGTGTTGTCACAGCGGGTCTTGCCCATCAGCTGTCAAAGCAAAAATGTCTGCAGCTTTTCATTCAGTATGGCTTTACTCTTGAAACCTATGGCCAGGCCAATTAGAAACATGACTAATAGCAACCCCTTAGTGCTATTATTTTGTCAGCTGCCATAAAGAAACTTGTCACCCATCACTCCCCAGTCAACTTCAGTCTCTCACTCAACTTGCATTCTTGCACCTCTTACTGACTGATGCTCAGGCACTCACTGTTCAGCACGGGACGCTTTAGTTTTCACTAAGCCAATAAGAACATCTGTTTTGTTTCTGTAATGACAATTAAATGTTAAATACTCGGCCATTCTGAAATACATTTAGGCTGAGACTGTTATGATACTTGAAGAGAGAAAGTCTAATTATTTCTGACCACACTTTAGAGAGTCATTTTAACAACATCACTCCCAGCTAGGTGTAATGAGACTGGGCACTATCTGTGCTTGTCATTGGGTTTGTAGAGAATGGATCAGAAGAGCAGATAAATCAGGCTGCTTCTAACCAGAAGCCGACCCAGCAGGAGAAGGAGACCGGCTAATCCCATCTGGATTATCTACTAAATAAGAAACTCCTCCTGCTCTTTAACCATGATTCAGATTTACACTAAACTTACTTTCTTCTTATCTGTGCTTTGAATTGTGACATTACCTCCTAGATTTTGAGTTGTTTCGAAGGCTCAACAGATGTCAAATTTCTCACAACGTTCATCAGTTGTGACAGTTTCATGTTTTTTTTTTTCCTTCTGCAGAACATAGAAAAAACATTTTTGAGTAAACCAGGCCCTCAGATGTCTTTAGGGCAGTACTGTGACCGTCTTGTGTCTGGAGAAAGAATTAAAAGTTGGACAATGTGACTGAATGTTTTTAATTTATTTATTCATGAATTGGTGCTACCACGTTTGAATTGTCTACCTTCACTTTCTAGAATGGTATATGTAAGAAAAAAAAACATTTGTGAGGTGAAACAAAATTTGTACCTGAATGAACAAATATATACAACTAAGTCTATGGGAAAATGCTGCATGGAGCACTGAAGCTAAGATTTTTATCTTCACACAAAATCACTCATTCTGGACACATGCATGATTTCGGTGACAATGTTATTATCACCAACTGACAAAATCCTGCAAACGTAGTCAAGCCTGTCACATAAAGAAATGTACAAAAGGAAATGCAGATGGATAGATGGAGCAGGTGGGTGAATGAGGGGGACAGACAAATTAATCTGAAGAGGGGAAAGACAGAGAGATGGAGAGAAAGAGAAAAAACAATGGTGGAGATGGTGAACCCTCGAGTGGCCCTCATTTCTGGGGTCGTCTCTGCCTTAATCAAGACTCTGAGGCAGCTGTGGGTGCAGCATGGCCCCAGCAATGTGCTTCTGTAGTCTGCAGGAGGGTGATCAATCAGAGCTGGTGGCGGCCATGCAGATGCTCTGCTGTACCGTTAGTATCACACTCTCACACACACACACACACACACACACACACACACACACACACACACACACACACACACACACACACACACACACACACACACAAAGCGACAGTGATAAATTAGGAAATGCTCAGACAGTTTAGGAGTTGCTGACTCTCCTCATCTGCATAATAAACTGTCACATGATCTCATCTCACTTTGCTCCCCTTTTTTCTCCTTTCTGAGCAGAGTTTTCTCTTCTTTTGACCTATATCAGCCTCTGTTATCCGGCTCCCAAACATGCACTGAAACTCTGTGGAAACACTGGTGTTTCTACGACAAGGGTGACGTTTCATTTACTGAAGCTTTCTTACCAACCTTAGAAAATGTGAGTTTGTCAATACTTAAGGTGGCTTGAGGTAATGGGACACCATTATCTCATTAAGCACCTGCAGCAATCCAAAGATGTGTATTTTTACTTAAAAGTGGTCCCGAAAGTACAGCTCCGATCGACCATGAAAAAAAATAGGATGCGCCTTTGGTAGTTTCTGGGAATAGTCTTGCTGTGGGATTTCCCTTTGTCCCCTGTAAAGTGGAAACAGTGCTACTGTTCCCTCACTGAGAAACCATGGCACCTTGAAAATAATGAGATCCTGCTAGTGGGAAGACATCCCACTCGAGTTTTGTTGACACCTGACAAGGTCCAAAAACAAGCACAACTCCTCACCAGCAGAGTGAGTAGGAGGGGAAAAAGAAGATGTGATACACAACACAGCATCTGAGAGACACATGCACATCGGCTGTTGTATCTAAACCTGCATAAAGTGAAGTGCTAGACTGCTTGTTATTTGAATGGTACCTTGTCCTGAAAAGTGGTACACATGCTTAATAGTCTTAACAACTTGTGAGAAATAAAAAGCGAGTCTTTTTAAGCAGGGGGCATATTCATTTAATTCTTTGTATTTCTGTACTTCCTGCCCAAATCCATGGTCAAGCCAGTGCATTACCAACCTGGTGATGAGGGCAACTGCCTGTGGGAGCATAGACACTCTACCTCAGAGTCCCGATGCAGGTTTACTATGTGGTAACTGCTTTGAGATCCTTTAAATCATGGCAAATGTGTTTGGTAATACACAGTACTAAAGCACACTATGTACAGTTCTTCTATTCTAAGCCAAACTAGCAGGGTATCTCTAGAGATGGCGATGTCAGTCGGTCCACCAATTGTTGCTGAGTCCAAACTCAACAACTATTGGATGGATTGCACAGATCTCCGGATGTTTCCCTGAGCACAAACATGAGGTATTTACATCTATTGGGTTGATTGTCATGCCACATTTGGTCCAGATTCATCGTGTTCAGAGGATGAATAATAATGAGTTTGATGACATTTTGGACATTTTTGACAATCATTGGAAAGATTTACATTAGATTGCATTCATGGTCCCCTCAGGATGAATTATAATAACTTCCCTGATCTTTTAATTTTTGATGCAGTGCCATCACCTGGTCAACATTTTCATTTATCCAATCCTTTGATCTATGAACATGGTAAAAATATATACCAGCACAAAATTAACATGTCAGCACTGTCATTGTGAACATGCTGTTCGTCTTACCCAATTTTGAGGCCCTGGCTTGTAGTGAACGCCCCTTGGATAGCCTTCATTTAATATTTCACTTGATATCAGCCGTATGTGGCATATGTTCTTATATTAATTTGCATTTGATCAAAGTATGTCAGACTAACTTGGTGTGGTGGGGGCTGAAGAGACTCACAACTCATTTTTACCACAGGGTACCCTCATGGGTGAATCCAGCCCTGATCAATACTTAGTGGTGGGTAAGTCAGTTATATGGGATACATCAGAGCAGTACATCAATTCAAAATATATGCAGATTTATTTTAACATTTGCAGTGGTTTAATCCAGGGAAGCAGCAACCTGTTTTATTTTTCCTCACACTGCAACCTATCATCCATGTGCTGTTTACATGTATTATTTTTCTCTTTCTTCGTTTTATTTATGATAGTGTGTACTGAAGGAAGGCTGTATATAGGCCTGGTGCATTATAGACTCTATTAATCACAACCATGTTCTGCACTCTGAACAATGACAAAGCTCAAAGTGCCGAGATGAAAAACTGCTGCCACAGCTGAGCTGAGATGGAAAACAAAGGCAGGCTGACTCCACTCATCCAAAGACGGGAGATTTTGAGACAAGGGTGAGTCAATTTATGATTCAGAGCTTTACTGGTTATTTTAAAACTCTTGCCTGCTTCTTCAAATACAGTATATGAACCCACAAACAAGGGTTACAACACCTTTTTAATTGAATAAAATGACTTGCGGGATCAACACAACTTACAATTTTTTCTCTTGCTTGCTTTCTTAAGGTTGCAAGTTTCATGCATTTTCATTAACTGAACACGTTAATATTACATAATTGATTAAATGTTAATAATTAATAGGATACAAAACACAGGTCTGCCAGGTTGTCTGCTCTGTTGTTGACTGGTACGGCCTCGGTTAGGACCGCTGATTTCAAATACCACTCTAACTTAGATGTAACTCTCTGCACTGAATGCAGTCCAACAGTCAGTTGAACTTGTCAGCAGAAAGTAAGCAGAAAGATGTGCCGTCAGCTCATCTGTTTTTTCATTGTTGTACTTCTCTGTGTGATAAGTAACTGTACCTCTTGAAGGGTACTCTCGCTCAATGTAGTTCCATAGCTCATGGAATCCCTCACTGTCCATCACATTGATAGGCATCATGTCCTTGATTGAGCAGGTATGTGGAGATGTGAAAGGAAGGCTGAGTTCTTCAACATCATTCTTGTACGATTTGTGTGAAGATGTGCAAAATACACAGAATTCTTGGAGAGTCCAGGGCGGTGGTTACACAGCAAGATGGAGGCTGCATATATATGAAGACTTCTGCCTTTAGACATGTTTGGACAACGTGTCATGTGAACAACACGATCTAGAGAATATTAGATTTTTCAATAATAAATACAAACTCAGCCACTAATCCTGCACGCCACACACATACACACCTGATGATTACTTCTCCAAACAGAAACTGCGACAGACTGCTCTCTTTTCTAGTTATTTCCTTGGCCGTATTCCCTTTTGTCACGGGAGACGCATGATAACCAGCCCCCCTTCATCTGTGCTTCTAGCTGACAGGTGCAAGAAACAAAAGCTCTGTTATCACAGCGGTAGAAATGCACCTGCAGGCGGTGGGTATCACACATTATGTTTTAAGATGAAGGGTTTCTCCACTCTTAAATCAGGTGAAACTTCCTATCTTACCCTACATGGTTTTATGATCTTTTAGGGCCTTCACCCCATTTAGAAGAAAGGCAGAACAAAAGAAAATGAGGACCTGCGCAAATTTAATACTAATTCATTACAGCTCCCTTAGAGATATGGCTAATGCAGCATTCAAAGACCACTTGAAGGCAAAAATTACTCAAAAAACTAATTCAATGTGCAGTGCCGAGAGAAACTTTCCTGACTTTTAATTACTTTATCGCTCTCATTTTCTCTATCTTTACAGTATTTTGGTGAGAACCAGAGGAGAGGAAGGGAGATAGAGCAAGAGCTGGACAGTGAAAGAGGGAAAGGGAGGGGGTGGAGGTGATGTATTGTTGAGATGCAGACTTCGCTCAGTCTCTGTCAGGTCTTGTCGGCTCTGCTTTGAAGTGCCTGTATCCACAGTCCCAGGCCAAGGGTTGTTACGGACTGTGGAAAGGAGGATTACACAACCCCCTGTCCTCCAATTAATTACCCGCCTTTTTGGGGAAATATCTCCTCCTTATCTCCTGTGCCATCCCTGTAGAAGTCTTCAACCTTTCTAATGGTTGGAGAGTTTCAGATCAAGCTCTGGAGAATACTGGAGAGCAAACCCCCTCCACCAACTCCAATTTTGGTCTAATCCAGAGGGATTGCCACACATCCAATTAAAACTGTACAGGATATATTAGGGTTCAGGATTCATCTAAGCTATCGTTAAGAAATGAAAACACAGACTTAATTGGTTTTGTGAGGAATTTCTGAGATTTTTCCTGACCATCTCTACAATATAGTGGTGTGTTACTCCACCGTTTTTCTGTTTTGAGGGATTGGGGGTTTTCTTCTTGCAGCAACATCTCTTTGAGGTCTTTGTTCTCCTCATGGAGCAGCGAGTGCAGGAAAGTCTGTGCTTATCTAAGCTCAGGGCGATTCTCAAGGTCACAACCCTTTATTCGTTGTTTCACTCTGGCCTGAAGTAAAAAGTGCACAGCAACAACTATGATACAAGTAAGCCTCCAGCTCTGGCCAAAACATTGCACCAGTGTGGGCGGCCCAATCAAAGTCTTGCATCCTTCACTGTGGGAGTTGCAGCCCCTGGTTAAAGATAGCAGCCTGGAACAGCACATCCTGAAGTCTGGATTAGCCCTGCCAAGTGAAGATTCCCTCACTTTCTCTCTCTCTTCTGTCAACGGCTGCTTCAGGAGAGCATGTCAGTTCATCTCAGCATAAAGTTGCGCCACGGGGAAGCCAAGACAACCTCCCCCCCCAATAGTTGAAGCTTAGCATAGGAACCATGAGGTACCAATGGGTGCACCTCCCAGCATCGCTCTGAGTGGTGGGCAGCCTCTCAGTTGCCTGACTTTAACAGGCACTGTGGGAACTACAGTATGTGGCAATTCAAAGACAAGCAGACAAACAAGCACAAAGACAGGAACCACAAGTAATTGGCAACTTTTCACAATGAAAAGAGCTGAAGGAATGCCGTCCATAAGTGAAACATTTGGAAAGGTTTTCAGCCACTTTTAAGGAAATTTAGTGACGGCATATACGTTATTTGTAACAAAGATTGTTGTTTATTATATGTTTTATTATTAACTGTGCTGATGTTTGATTACTGGTGCGTTGTTGCTGAAATGTAATAGACAGGCGCGCACACACACACACACACACACACACACACACACACACACACACACACACACACACACACACACACACACACACACACATATATACATACATATATGAATATGGGATATGGCATAAGTGCTCTAACAAAGGCTGATATTCAAATATTAGCCGTTCATTTATGATGAGCATACTCACTGAGTATACTCATACACACTCTTTTTAACAGTTCTATTTTAATTCAATAATTAATTTTAGACTTTCAAGCCTTGTTAAGTTACCACCAAAAACCTCATCATTTCCCGCAGACATTTGTTCTTTGAGCTGCTGGAAGGCTTCTTAATGTGGAACATCTGAGCAGAAAGTGTTGAGTTTCATTCACAGCAGCTTAACGGCAATATTCCTGACACTAAATAAAAAACAAAATCAGTAATAATGAAGAAAACAAGAGCCTCCACCAAAGTATGTCAAGCTGTTTATTACCGCCCCTCTGCCAATATAGAAGTTTTCCCATCTCGCACCATATGTCTTTTACTTGTTATTGGTTTATGTGATTAATATTTCCACTGTCCAGTAAATACTAATTTATTCTCCATATCTGTATTGAAAATAACCTTGGAGTATTACAATGCTTACCTCAACTGTGTTTACACTTTTTATTTCACCCATAAATTCCATCAAGGGATGATTCAAAAGGAGTATGTCTGTTGAGCTGCTACAAGGCTTTCACTGTTCAACATATCTGAAGGAGGTACTGAGTTGCATCAACGGTGGCTTATAGAAGTGATACAAAAGCTGAAACATGGAGGTGACATGAGGTAACTAATGAATAAAAACAATACTTCTACAGGAGAAAATGAACTGAGATTAGAGAGAAAATATGACATGACTCTGTAGTTGTACTGTTGGAATTAGTGCAAAAGAAAATGTTCATGTAAATGAATTTATCACACAAACTACAATTAAACATATAGGTGTGTTAAAAAAGTGTTAAGTGCTTACAGTATCTTCATCCAAATAAAATAGAAAGCAGATGATACAGCAAGAGAGCAGCTGAGGAAAATAAAATCCCTGGTGACTATCTGAGAATTTACAGCAAACCCAACACAGAAAAGTAAAAGGTCACCAGTTGGCAAGAGTAAAGCTTACACTCCAGCACTACTTCAACAGGTTTAAAAGGAAGCCAAATGATGTCTTTCCATCCCCAGACAGGCCTTTCATATTTGGATGTGAGCGGCTGAGAGTGGAAATATTTCCTTTTGACATCATCATCTTCACCAGCCTCATTTCCCACGTTGCTCGGCTCTCTCAAATGCCAAGCAGAGTGTAGAGGATGTTTAGCAGCACCATTTCAAATTTTAATCCTACAAACTTTCAATTTCACCGTAGTTGAGATGAGCAAGAAAGAGCTAGTGAGAATGAAAGGAAAAAAGATAGTGACAAGCAGTCATCAGTGGGCAGCAGGCAAGAAGACGAAGAAGCAGCAGCAGCAGCAGAAGAAGAAGAAGAAGAAGAAGAAGAAGAAGAAGAAGAAGAAGAAGAAGAAGAAGAAGAAGAAGAAGAAGCCAATTACGCGTGTGGGGAAGCCGACCGTGGGGAAAAGTGGTGTGCCGGAGCTGCCTGTTCTGAGGCCGATAACCCTCCCGTGTCATCCCTCTGTGTCAACCAGAATTTTATCTGCTGCTCGGAGGGAAAAGACAGCCGCTGCACAGGCAACAACAACAACAACCTGCAGCCAAGGAGAGCCGTGAGCCACAGATGCAGACGAGAATTAAGAGAGTCAGGCAACCACAGGGGCAACTGATACACAACGCATGAGCTCAAAGGAAATGGAGTAGTGGGAAACACACACAGAGGGATTCATCACACACAGCACACTATCAGGAAGGTGTTGTGAGGAGGAAAAATGTTCCAGGCATTAAAATGTAGGATTTGACCAATATATTGGTTTGGTTATGTATCTGCCAATACTGTTCCTTTTGATGTAAACTGTTTTCGAAATCACCTGAAGACCTTTGATACCTGGACTGTACCACTGCTGAAGATTCTGGGTCTGACCAGGATAACAGCTAATGGCAGCCTAAATAAGAAACAATCCACACTGGACTTCCAAAACTCGCAGCCAAATCAAGTTAAAAACCTGCAGTCCTGATATAACCCAATAATATATCATGTCTGCTCCTGATGTATTTTTTTGGACAAAGTGTACAAGCTAATTACAGTTTTCTCTCCATTTGCTGCTTCAGACAAAAGCAAGACAGGAGAGGGGAGAAAATTTCTCAGCTCAACAATAATAACAGCTTCATAGTAATTGGACTCCTGACGTGTTGGATTTTTACCTCAATAAATCATTCCCACATTTTGGTGGCTGTCGATGTAATGGCTGCTGTTGGCGGTGGTGGGGCTCCACTGCAGAGGACTGAGGCAAAAGACACTCAATGACCCACACTCAGCACAATGTAACAACATCATTGACATGGGAAGCATGGGTGCTGAGGGGGCTGCAACACCCCCTAAAACCAGGCATTATGAAAGCAATCACAATATTAATAATGAAAATAATACAAATAACATGAACATCGCCTACCATTTGGTATGATGTCATTATATATACTGATTCTCTAAGCACTCCTACTGCGACTGACTTCCAGCATCCCTGAACGTCATTCAGAGAATCACTGCACTGGCCAATCAAATACGTGCAAGAATGCACATGAGGAAGACGGTCTAGTTTGTCTTATTTTAGCATTTAGATTAGCATTATGCTATGTGTGTTTGGAATAGTGTCTGCGGTATATAGCTTCCTTCTATTAGCCTCAATTGCTAAAACAGGATTTCTGTAGGTCATGTCAAGTATGAAAGTATGACCAAAAACCAACAGAGACAAGATGACAATTATTTATTATTATATCACATTTTGTGGACTTTCCAGCAGCATGTCACAACAATTCCTAATGATATGAGTAATCGAATTAGCATGTTGTTTCGACTGTTTCAACTCAGTTTGTTCACCATGCATGAAAGCCGTGAGATGGCCTTCTCAGCCATCATTACCCACGCAGTATGAACCAGCGCATTTTCAAGAGAAGCCCACTGGGGGCCCAAGACAAAAAGAACTGAGGAGCATGGCAAAAGATGATATAAACAGAAGGGGCTGAATGGCCGAGATTGAGAAAAGGGTAGGAAAAGCCCTCACACTCACCAGGGCAGGGAAAGTGGAAAAGCTTCCCACATAGATAAAGAAAGGGCCCATATGAATAACTCAAGGACTCATAGTCAGATATTAGACACAGGGAAGCTAACCCTAACCTTAACCCTAATCCTGACACTGACGCTAACCCTGACCCTAAGCTAAACCCCAAAAACAGGGACTACCCCTGAGTGACGTGAGAGGAATGCAGCGCTCAGCTAAAGTGAAGCCATGCTGCGGAGCCCACAGGCCCAGAGGCGTCTGGCTCACGCAGTGTGTTGACTGAATCAGGGTGAAGGAAAGCTCCTCTTCAGTGACATAAGTACGTCTGTTTAATTACCAGACAGAGTATCAACTTTAACATCACGCACACGCTCACCCTCCAGACATAGCTGCTTCACCATTATGGGAAGGTTGGTGGTTATTAGCCCATGTGCTTTGTGACAAAACTCACCCTAGCAGTGCTAAAAGCTGACTTTTAAATGCCACAGTACCCCAGTGCAGTTACTGTGCAAGTATTCCCTAGATTTGTTTTGTCTAATTAAATTTCACTTACAAACACACAGTGTGACATGAACAGTGGGTGACTGAGCACGAGACACCACTGCTTAGTTAGAATCTGGCAAACTCACTGAAATCAAAACATGTTGAGTTGCATAAAATGATGATTTTTAGTTGTAATTAAAAGAGAAACTGGCAGCAAACACAAACATAGTTTCAAGTAGCAGTATGAGTGACAGCTGATGTAGGCGGAAAATAGCACCAGTAATGCACTCAAGGGTTTGCCTCAGTCATCAAATCACTTCTTGCAGCTTCAGACATGTTTAGGTTCACAGGGAGCACAAATTTCCATTAGTGACTGAATTCTTCCTGAGACCTTTGGGTATATAAAAGTAACTCACTCAGTTTGGGCAGTTTTAAAATGTTTGGGTTCAGTATTTCAGGCGTCAGAGATCCTGTGGCCTCAGCAAATGCTGGGTAAAGCAGGTACCTGTAAGGAGTCGGCAGAGTTCTTTGAAGGATTTTGACTTTGTTCCGCAGTTCAGTCAACTTGTGGATATCCTCTGTATTCTCCTTTTGCTCTCTACAGAACTCCAGAGGTTTTGATCTGGCTGGAAAATATCACTTATTGTGCATTATTTAAATGGTCATTAGTCTCACAAGCCTCATCCTTCCTGTGCACGGCTCTAGGCTTTCATTATTACATCAGTTATCAGCCCATTATATGCAAATGACTCATCCAAACTCTGGAACCCATAATATATAATATATCAATTACACTCAACATGAGACAGCGAGGCAGCGAGGGGATATGGAAATATTTCCTAAAGATAGTCTGTCAGCACCTGAGGGAAGGGAGGAAAGCGAGAGAAGGGGAAAAAGAGACATTAGAAACAATGGATGGAAAAATGCAGGAGGAAGACGAGGTGAAAGAGGAAGAGTTGAGATAAAAAACAGGGATCAGTCTTTGAGTGGACGGGTGTAAGAAACAAAATGATGCCTCTGATAACCAATTATTGCTGTAGAGGTGCCATTCATGAAAATACTCCCTGCAATTTAACTAAAAATCAGAACATGAAAGCATATTGAATTATTATTCAGGGAATTTAAGTATGAATATTTAAAAATACATTTATTAAGATCAAAGTGGAACAGAAATGATGGATGGGGAGGATCAGGCCTACCTCATTCCATCTATGAGA
The DNA here is from genome assembly GCF_039877785.1 of Chaetodon trifascialis. Taxonomy (NCBI): domain Eukaryota; kingdom Metazoa; phylum Chordata; class Actinopteri; order Chaetodontiformes; family Chaetodontidae; genus Chaetodon; species Chaetodon trifascialis. Next base: position 20,714,882 of record NC_092072.1, read on the forward strand.
TCCCACTACAAACCAATTCCCCACAACAAATATTTAAAAATTTAGAACAGTTGATACTAAAAAGTCAAATGTATGAGCTCAAAATATGCAAATTCTAACTCTCAGTGTTGCCTTAATCCCAGTTATTACAAACCTAAATACTGTATAAGAGCTCAAATACTAACACACCTTATCATGTTTTGTGTTGCCTTCGTAAGTAGCATATCTTAAGTGATGTTTGAATTATTTTATTAATTCAGGTATGCATGGATATTTGTGGTCAGGATATGAAAATGCATGCAAGTAAGCAGCTTAACCTAAAGAAGACCTTAATCAGAATATCAGCTATTAGCCACAGTGTGCTGTAAACTCAAAGCATAAGCAGAGCGAGGCACTCTTACTCATAGTCCTCATGCACAACTGTTGACTTATGCCACATCTATTTGCACTTATATTGCATTCTCCAGGACAATGTTACCATAAATACACCTGGAGTGATGCAGAATGTCAAAACATATCTGTGGAGGACATCAACCCTTTCTTCAAGCTCACATCGTGTATTTTTAGATCAATGGCGAATAATATATATTTCCATTGTACGGGCCTATTTGGATTCACATACACATCTGTTTTTATTTATTCTTAGCCTGTACTGCTGGTTTAAATATATTTTGGTATGGCTTTCTAGGCTGTTTACAATTGCAAAATAGCAACAGGGACTACAAATAGTCAGAGGGAGAATTGTCATGTGTCTGTGGGTATATATACACAGTGTGAACTGATATATTATAAGAGAGATAAAGTAGTCAGAGGGAGAAGTAAACAGGGAGTATGAGCAGCCTTATAATAATCGGTGGTAGTACGACAGAGCAGAGGCCGTTTTGGAGCAGTGGGACCTGTTTGTAGGAAGAGTCGCTTGCGGTGCAACGTGCTGCTAATACCAGGTATTAAAAGCTCAAGCAAACATTGAGGGGCATAGACAAAGCTAATAAATAATGCAAATCCACTCTAAATGCCTTTCATAAACTGGAGAGAGCTTAGAGAGGGCACTGCGATTGACCCCCTTGTTAGTATAGGACTCGAGCCACATTTGCAGGCACCAAAACTGAAACGAAAATGAGAGTTTTTTGAGGACATGGGGGGAAGGTTTTAAGTAACATTAATGTACATGCTGGCAGCCATTATGGAGGTTTTTATCTCATGGAAAACAGTTTGTGCACTGCTATTAGTACTGGAGGTCAATCCTAAGTGTGTAGTTCAACAGAATTTTTAGGCCAAGTTTTGACTGTGAACTGAATATTTAATCAATGATAAAAATGCAAAATGAAAAATAAATCAGCCATATTAACCACTAACCATATGGACTAATGTAAAGTCAGCAGGTGAGTTAGCCAGTAAACAAACAAAATAATAAAATAAAATAAAGTGAAAAAAGGTAACTAACAAAAGCCAAAAACAGCTGTTTTAAACCAAACTTAGCACATTAGGTGATGAAGGGTTGAGTGATTTGGATCATCCTGAATGCAGAGACATCAAAAGGAATAGACACCAGGTATAAATGGTAGCCAAAATCTATCCGTATGTATCATCACACTCACCCTTAAGGTGAGTCCAGTCTTGATGCTTGTTCACTTAATGCTCACTTTGACTTGTGGGTCAGCTATGATTTATATTTTGTGACTCAAATCAATACTCTTTATATCCTTGCCTCAAAAGAGCTTTCTTCTTCGACAACCTCTCTGAAAGCCTGCCCCCTAACACCCTGACACTTCAGAGTATGGACACTACACAAAGAGTGTCAATATGTCACCAGGGTCCATTTTACCAAGGTGAGCCAGATGGGTGAGAGTGGAGTGAGTCCTGTCACTGGCAAAATACTGCTGACCAGCTTCACACCAGCCTCTATTTACCGGCCTGTCATTGAAGTCCTGCTAATTACAGAGGGACGGTCACATCATTGTCATACCTTCTGCTGAGACAGAGTCGTCCCCTGTGGATGTGAAGACAAAAATGGGCACCTGTATTTAAAACACCAACCCATGGCCGTGATTGAACACGACATGGTTCTGCATAGAAAAATGAAAAACAAAATCGATGAGCACACAGTTAGGGTTGGTCGAAATCAGACAGAGCAGCTAAAAGGTGTCACATGCAGTCCATCTACTTAGGATTCAGAATAAAATCAACCTGTTATTCTGGCATTACAGCGTGCTCTTCCCCATGAGGTGGACATATTTAGAAAAGGTGGCACACACAGGGAAAATGATTCAATGCTTATAATTCCCTAACTGAAGCTCACAGATGATTACCTTCTCCACTTCGATTATAATGTTTCAAGCATGTAGTGGTGTTATGCGCTACTGAAAAATCTTGCCTGTTGAATCAACTGATCATCACGGTCAGCAGCAGTTCCCCAAAGACAATAGTGAATCAGATGGGGCCCATGTAATCACATCTCTGTCTGTCTCTGCATAATAAGCCAATCAACGTGTGCTGGCAGCATTGTTCCTATAGCATCACACCCATGAGGCTGATTCACGTGGATAAAAATGTGCATTTACTGCTTGAGGACATTTGATGTGCACAGTGTGCGGTGCTCAGGGTCGAGCCTCAGCGACAGAGGACAGGAGTTTTGGATGGCTTCGTTATCATCAGCTTCCTTCTACCGCAAAGTGCAATTCCACAGTTTGTCCTGAGCCTTTATCACTCAACATGCCACAAGAGGATAAGAAAGCAACAGGCAGGTAATAGTTCCACATGGAAAATTCTGGCTACGTTGATAAAAAAAAAAGCTCTATCACTCGCCTTCAGCCTATCAGTCCTGAATCTCCCCACAACATATCGCCTTTTCTCCTTCAATATATATTTTTTCATCCTCTTTTCATTTTTCTGCCCGTGGTATTTAGCTGGCTCCGTCAGTCTCACCCAAGATACACATATGGTTTATGTCCTCCCCTTAACTTTCCCCTGAGTCTGATAAAAGAAGTGATTCTAGAACCTCAGAGGAATCGCAATGACATATGTCACTGTTTCTAGAAGAAAAAAAGGAGTCCACATTCAAAGCATTATACTGAATTGTCAGAGACATTTTCCACTAGAGGAAGCTGCTCCATGCTGCTGCTGTCTGTGACACCATTTAATGTTATGCAGCCATCCACTTCTGATAAGCATCATTTGCTGTTCTAAACACGGTGAAATGTTATTTCGAAGAGGAAGCAACAAATCTGTATTGACTAAAGAAATCGTTCTACAGTCATTATGTAATATTGCCTTGTGTTGTTAAGCTCAGTTATTGCCAAAGCCAAGAAACCAAGGCTTTGTAGTGCAAGCTGGACCCACCAGTTTGACCAGAGCTCTACACAGGTAGCAGGACGCAAAGATTAATGGTAACATCACCAAGAATCCTCCAAGCTAAATGACATAATGTTGTTCATTGTTGCCTTCCAAAGCCACTTTCATGAAAGCATTTTCAGCTCTGGTCTCTCTATAGGTGAGAGGCAGATAGCCTGCCCTCCAAAAATGTAAACAAACATTTATGGAAAAGATTGATAAGATGACCACTTCTATTACTACGATTACAGCCAGGTTAGCTTTCTGCTAAAAACTACTGGTTTAAAGGAATAGCTTAGCTTAGCATACACCGGAAACAGTTCGCCTAGCTCTATGCAAAGTTGAGGAAACTGCCTCCCTGCACCTCTAAATGACTAATTGCTACATTAACTGGGGCTAACTAAAAATCCAAAAAATGTTGTTCTTGCATTTCATACAGTACATTTGTGTAGGTCTTATGTGTGATTCAGCATACTAATACTCATTTGGAAGGTAGATTTTTGAAGTCTGCAGAGAGACTCGTGCTAGCCGTTTCCCCCTGCTCCCATTCTTTTTGCACTGTACAGCACATAAACATGAGAGTGGTATCAATATTCTCATCTAACAAGAAAGCAGTTAACTGCAAGGCTTGGATTTCTGGTTGTAAATATGCTACATTCACCTGACTTCCGGCAGACATAGACAGCAAACTGGATATGATTTTAGTGGATGGGAGCAGGAATGTAAAATTAGATGAGACTGGCAGAGAATACCAACAACAGTCACAGTAGACGTCAAGTTTTCACTGTCCTTCGCAACAGAATTTACAACCAGATGTTATGTAGTTCCCTCACACATGATGAGCGACATGGACAAAAGCTAATAATTGCTAACAATGACTTAGAATTCATTTAATTATACAATAAACAATATGACACTATCATAGCAACATATCATCATCGGCGTTTGGACTTGCCATGTTGACATTCTGTTGGACTGCCGGTTCTGTCTTTCCCGTGCTGTCCAGAAGGCACTGTCCGCAGCAGTAGTTGGTTCATTATAGAGAAACTTGTAATTATGGATAAAAGAACTCAAAGTTTTTATCCAAAAAAAGAAGTAACTCAAGTGTTGACTGCTCATAAAAAAAAACAACAGATGGACAAAAATCCCCTTTCTCACACCAAATCACATGCTTTGTTCATTCATCCACCTCGATCTCCTGCCAAAAAAGATTCTGAAGTGCTGCTAACACATGCTGATGTCCATATTTCATATAGGAAACATTTATGAAAAAGACCTTCAGCAGTACATAGACCACACTGTACCTCTACAACATCAGGCTCTCCAATGCTGAAAAATCCAAAGAAGTCATGCAATCAAGAGAAACTGCTCCCTGTTAATGTGCCATTTAAATGCAAAGAGTCATTCAGCCTCCTCTAGTTAGTTTTTCTACTCTGGGCCCTGGATCATCAAAGCAAGTAGTGTTCAGGAAAAAAAAACCCAGCAGAGCGGGGACAGGTGAGAGGGCAGAGGGTGGAGGCAAGGAAACCATGAACGGTTTGAAGTTCTGTTCAGCAAATGAGCATCATGTTCAAACTCCAAGAGGAAAGTTTAAAGGCAGAAGAACCTCAGAAGTCTGCTTAGCTTTCCTGAACTTTGCCAAGGTCTGTGCATGTTGGACCAGAGCTGCAGAAGCATTCACAGCTCAAAGGTGATTTATGCTAAAGCAAAGCTGCCATTGATGAGGACTTTTTCTCTGTGAGCCACATGATATTTGCATTCTGTCTCTGTTTGAGTTGGCAGGGTTGAGTGTTTGAAGAAATCTAAAAGCAGACATCATCTCTTTGCACTGATGATAGTGCCGCTGCTGTGTTTTCTGGAATGTGAAGGTTCATGAAAGGTTTATTTTTCTCAATACTAGAATTTTGAAGAGAGTGCACATGGCAAATACATAAATACATCATTTTTCTTATTTATTGTGAAAGCTGTTATACATTTAACGATTCAGCAATCTGCAAAACACTCAATTGATGTGGCGCCTTTTAAAGGATTCCTCCACAATTATCCTCATTTTCCACTGGCCTCTTATGACATTCATGTGGAGCAGTGGTCCATGTTTTGTTTTGATTTACAGCTGTGGCTTCACTTTCTCAACCTTAAAATGACTGAATAAAATTAGGTAATTAAGGACAAATTAAATCACGGCCTGTGTGTTGACTGTGTGTGCTTGATTACATGGTGATGAGATTAATTGACAACCACTTTTTATTTAGAAAACAAGATACAAATGTGAGGCAGATAATGCATAAAATCCATCAATTGCTGATGGGTTTCAGTGCAAAGAAACACGTAAAGATATATTTCTATGCAGGACAATTTGAGAATTTAATTTGGACCAACCTTTCTAGATGCTGTCAGTTCTCAAAGGGACCCTGTGGTGATATCGACTTAAACATAGTCCATCGCAGTGCCCTCCGTGGGTTCAATTTAATTCAACTCCAATAAAATCTCCGTCAAGCCCCTCTGAATCTGCTTTGTATCATCCAGCACTGCAGAAACCTGTTCAATTTTACTATTAAAAGAACAGCAGAAACACTGTCTATCACGCACAGCAATCGCGTCTGCCTTCCCACATAGCTGCAGACACTGAGCCTTGGCAGCTCACATCCTGTATTACAATACTGACAAGTCTGGCTGAGATATTTGGGAGAAACATGCAAGAAACACACCCAAAACATAAAAACTGCAAAGCTGAAGGGCATAACATGTTCCATTGTTTCATGTCATTGGTATTCCTCTGGCTGGTGAGCACAAATCAATACTATTGAGCTGCTAGCGCCCAATAAACTAAGTTGCAGTCTCTTTAGTGTCTCTGAGAGAATTTAAAGCCCTTGGAAAAACTTGAGGTAAAACATACAAGTTACTTCAGAGGTCCTCTTGGAAATCTCTGACCTTGCATATTCTTCCTGAGCTGCAGGACGAAGCAGAGGACTGAAAAGACACACCTGTTTTCACTGCTGTCTGAAAACATAACTCATAAAGCTGACTTCACACTTGAGATGAATGAAGTAACATTTCCACAAAGAGAGGGTGTTCGCTCACAACTTGACAGCAAATCAATTATACTTCCCTACATTACATATAGAAGCAATGTTAAATAAAGAAGCAGACAACAAGCAGGTTATATCTAACCGCTTCCATCTTAATATTATATTAACACAGTACAGATGAGAATTCCAACCCCATAATGAATACTGGAAATGGTCAAAAATGTCACCACGGTCACTGTCACTATTTCTGCTTTAAGCTTAAAATTTCCTTTAGTGCAGTAGATTCAAACAGTAGATATGAGCTACAAACCAATAATCTATATAAGGATTACAAAAATATGAGTAATCTTAGTTATGTTTGTGTAAATGTTCCTGGATCAATCATATTCTTCTGTTATAATCTCAATCCCATGGATATCAACACGATGATTTTTACTCATTTATGTATTTATTTTTTCCAGTTAAATAAGTGAAAGCAAGTGTGGTGTCTCTATTAACACTGGAAAAGCAGGTACTGACGTTACAGGTGCTGCTTATACCAGTGGGTCTTACTCTAGCACAGCAGTCCCCAACCTTTTTTACGCCTTTTTTAAGCTCTCTTGCTTGTGGGCTTACTTTTTTACTACCGCATCACATGACCGAGACGAGTGGTTTGACATGTGTACAGAGGCACAGGCGGATGCACCTGGTTTTCAAAATAAAACTTCTTTCAGACTCTGAAGATCAATAAAATATTTTTTGTTCAGTCTCTGTGCGGCCCGGCACCAAGTGGCCCATGGACCGGTACCGGTCCGTGGCCCGTGGTTGGGGACCGCTGCTCTAGTAATCTAATTTTAAATTTATTTTTTAATATACTATTGGGAAATTTAATCTGTAACAAGTCATCATATCTTTTTAAGATCATAATTTGTTTTGTGTGTAAAATCTTAATTTGTAATTTGCAACCTGTATCTACAGCTATAAATTAAAGGGAGTGAAAAGTACACTAGAATCATAAAGCAGCCTGTAAACAGTTTGCCTCTCCTGTCTTAATCTGACTTTTTAAACAAAAACACAGAATGTGGTGTGTTCAGCTGACTCAGCCAACCCTGCTGTTTCTGTCATGAAGGGTAGGCTGCGATATGATTGGTTAGAAAGAGCTTTGTTTCTGTGAATAGCTTTGCTTCTGATAATTCAACCTTAAATTTATCTCTTAGGGTTGGAATGAGATTATAGTGTTTCTATAGGCCTGCTGCTTTTAACTGTAATTCACAGTGTTATTTTTCCAGGAATGATGGAATAAATTAACACACTGTACCATTTTCTACTAAATAACAGACCACTGACTAAACAAGGGTTAGAATTAATATTCTGACAATGGCTGGTGATGCCAAAGATTTATGAAGGGGAAAATGTGAACGGCTGCACGGCGCCTCACAGCAAGAAGGTCGCAGGTTCGATTCCCAGGTCGGGCCTTTCTGTGTGAAGTTTGCATGTTCTTCCCGTGCATGCGTGGGTTCTCTCCGGGTACTCCGGCTTCCTCCCACAGACCAAAAACATGCTCATTAGGTTGATTGGTGACTCTAAATTGCCCCTACAGTAGGTGTGAGTGTGAATGGTTGTGTGTATGTGCCCTGCAATCAGCTGGCGACCGGTCCAGGTTGCCAGCTGGTCCGTGTACCCCGCCTCTTGCCTGTTGACAGCCGAGATAGGCTCCGGCCCCCCCGCGACCCCGAAAGGGATAAGCGGCATAGAAAATGGATGGATGGATGGAAAATGTGAATGTAGTACTTGCTAGTAGTGCTTAACACAGGCTATGGTTTATGTAGGACCCCTATAAGTGGGCTCACAACAGGTTCCTCTGATGATGAGATCTCACACAGCTATGTATCAAATCTCCATCTCTTATCCGGCAGCATCTGAGAGAGACATCCAAGTCACCCGAGCATGTGCTCATCCCGGCTGAAACTGACCTTCTCTAATGGATGAAAAGAAGATGAAAAGCGGCTTTGTGGTACTGCCGGCCCCTGAGGGACACCAAGAAGTGTAATCAGCAATGACCCATGCTAGACTCCACCAATCCCAGGGAGTTCCTGAACATACCCAGCCTGCCTCTGGGGAGCTGTGCCTGGAACAGCGGAACAAGCACTTGATAACTGTGAATGAATTATGAAATCTGGGCATCTGTCAGCTCCTTCCTCAAATTGCCACAATTTACCCAAGCCAGCAGCCTATAACTAGCTTGGATGTCTCCTCTCAGATGTACGCAGACCGCTTTAAATAGACATATATGTAAAAAGTCAGTGCAGATTGGAAGCAAGCCACCTGTGTAGATGCATGACAAACTCAAATAGAAAAGCAGCAAGAGACTGAGCATGGGAAAACAAGCTGTCAGTATGGTGACGATTGGAACAGGCTACAAGGTAATAAGATTGTTTGGCATAAATCACTGAGGAGACCTGGTGAGTACACAGGCGCCGGCTGTAAGTTCATTTCACCATCCATTAACATTTAACCAGAGTGGAAATAAAGTGTGTTCACACTTTCTCCAAGGCACATCAGTGAGAGACTTTACCACACGTCAGCAATGTGAATGTGTATTCATTGTTCTTCAGCTTCCTCTATGTTTTTACCAGGGTGATCTTCTGTTTAGCATTTGTGCCATCATGGTACTGATGCTTCCAAAAGCTGAAACGATTAGTTGGTTGGTGGAAAATGAATTATTTTGATCAAAAATTACTGTGCTTGGAGTCTTTTTTCAATGACTTCAGCTTCTAAAATATGTGCATTTGCTGCTTTTCTTTGTCATATATGATAGCACACTGAAAATCTGATAGCCGAATTAAAATAACATAACTACTTTATGACACTGTACAAAAAAAACGACTTATCGACTATTTGAGAAAGCAGATTAATGGATCTACCCATAATTTTTCATTTTCTGGAGCAGCTAAGTTCACTATGTTCACAAGCTAGTTCCGAAATTAAAACAATTAGCTAAAACAGGCTAAATACATCTGTAGAGCTCAGGGGATCTGCAGAGTTGGGTTATCATTTTTAGAATACACAAAGTCACTTGATCCATCGTTAATGTAAAAATATTGATTAGTGCAGCTTTAAAAAGTTTTCTCAAACACTAGTTGTTCAACTTTGAGTTGAGTCACCTTCAGCTTTGAGTTTAGAGAGACAGACAGAATCAGGCTCCATTGTCTAAGCAATCCAAGGTTCTGTTGCATATCTATAAACTATTTCATTGCTTGCACCTAAAGGTATCTTGGGTGATTCTTTCACAAGTATACAGCGGACAATAAAAGTGTGAAAGCAGCCAAACTATAGGTATCAATTGGTCTTGACTGTTCTCGCCACATTTGGAGGGGACATAGTAAATGCATCCCTGTCTGCACTGAAGGACCATATAGTCAACTTTGTATTGTGCGTATAGACAAAGACCCAAAGCACAGTTTATTTGCCAAATAACTCGGCACAAGGTGATGAAGTTTGTAGCCTCCCTGAGGCAACGTATCCAACAGTCACCATCACTCTCCTCTCCAGCTGCATGGCCAAGTAAATGTCTGTTTCTTCTCTGTTTAGCAGCAGTTAGAGTTAGAAATCAAAAGTGAGTCGGGAGGCAAAATCCGATCAAAAGGGCATGTCTTGAGATATATCCGAGATGCATTGGTGAGGGGGAGGCGGACTGCAAACAATCCCGCTTGGTCGAAACAGAATCTGAATAAATCTTGATCGAAGTTTCTACATCTTCACAGGGGCCAGTGGACAGTTCTGAAAAGTTCTCAGTCTTCTATGACTTATTGCTGTCAATGAAAAACTAACTTTGAGCACAGTCAAAATGGCAAAGATGGTAGTTTTGTTAACTGTGATACCACTTCAGTAAAAATAAAAATTTGAACATGGGATTAATTCATTCACATTTTCTGGTATACCGTATGTAGTCCAAATGAAAAAGAGAAATCATGACCAAGAATTATACTCCCATTAAAAAACACCCATATATCAGAGGTTTAGATGTTTTTACCAGGCTTTTGAAACTTTGTCAAAAACACCTAACTTTTGAAAGTACCTTTCACAGCACTGGCACTGATAATAAAGTAGCTCCTTCTCTTTGGACCTTCCCCATTCAAAACCATGCAATTATCCTGCCTGGATTGCTCTTCAGCTCATTAAGACTTGATGTTTGGACTTGCAGTTTTCCTCTGATAATTGACAGAATTCAGCACAAACAGTCCCAGTCACTTTGCATGAAATTCGTTTCATTAAATGTGTCATTATTTTATTCGGAACATTCACAGAGCTCTCATAATAAACCATCTGAAAACAGTACAGCACATAAAAAGCTGTGGCAAGCCCGCTTTATAGAAGACGGTTGAGTTATTCTGTGATGTGCTCCTGTACGAAAACAGTGGTTGTTTATAATTCATTTCTGGGCTATACAGTAAATATCTTCAGGCACTTGGAGCTTCTCTGGTTCATGTTTGTTTCTACAAAATATATATATTCCTAAATACCTGCTGCAGGGACCGACTGCAAAACTAAGACCGTGGGTTGATGACTGTCTGGCCATCAGACTGGCTTATTAAATGCGAGTAAACTTTCTCTTAAAAGTGGCATCTCGGTGGTTCCGCTACCTACACTTGTTCTCTTGGTAACATTTCCAATTCAGTTAGCACATATTCTTCAAACCATGACTCACAAGTCTAAGGGCTCAATATGTGTGAGAACATAAGGCATAACATGGCAAGTTTGTATGTTAAAAGGCAAAAAAGTTAACAGCTGCTACACTCCAAGGCTGGGAAAAAGGCTGCTGTTACAGAGAGGAGTGAGACGCAAAATCATTCAAATAGGGATAACAGTGCACACTTCTATCAGGAATTCATGTTATGTTTATTTAGTATTTGGACCTTTACTGATAGAGCTTTATTGATCTGTCTTCTACTGATATTCAATTCTAGGCTCATTTTTAGGAAAATATTGAGTGTAAATAAAAAGGATTTTTACTGAAAATCATCCATTTTTCAATTTTTCAACATTTTTATGAACTCCTCCCTTCTGTCATGAGGACTGCGGTGGCTGGACAGTAAGAGAGGCATTTTTAATGAACTTTAAACACATCATGGTTGGGAGTTTGCTGCTATTATCAGGAACCCCTGTGAGTGGCCATTTTAAAAGACTTCTCCTGGTTTCTTAAGCTCTGAATGGTTTCAGTGCATTTCTGATGTGCTGCTACACTGTGAGCCGTGCAGACCTCTCAGATGGTCAGGGACAGGTCTGCTTACTGTCCCGAGGGTCAAAAATCAACATGGAGAAGAAAGATCTAGTTTTTGGAACACACTGAAAGAAGACTTAGGTCTGATCCAGCTCTCAGTTCTTTTAAATCAAGGCTAGAGACCTTTTATTAAATTACATTCGGGACTATTCATTCATACTTTGCCCTGCACTGTCACTGCACTGAAATGATTACTCTCCGGTTATATCTGGTTTATTCTACTTCAGCTTGTTTTTATCTTTGTCTTGTATCTTACTTAAATGTCTTTTTATATTGTCTTGTGTTCCTTTTACATCTTGTCTTAATGTCTTTCATGCCTTATGTAAAGCACTTTGAGTTGTTTTCTTGTTGAAAGGTGCTATACCAATAAACCTGCCTTACCTGGCCTTCAGTAGTCAGCAGCACATTCACTGATAATGTGTGATGATGGATCCACCCTGTACACATGTGCATTGCTGTTGTGCTGCTTTCCTCCAGCCACAAAAACATTCACATCATGCTGCTTTCATCTGCCCAGTACTCACTTTAAAACCGTGTTTATGATACTTATTCAAAGTGCCTGAAATAGACAATTTAGAGCAGATGTTCATTTCCACCTGTTGCTTTTCATGCATGGTCACAGTCCAAAAACAGTACTGGCGTGAACTGCTCCACTGCAGCAGGTGTGCATTATGCACCGCAGTCAATCACATCAATCCAAGGTCCAGACACCTAACTTGAAATTAATAAAACCTAAATATTTATGTTGAGTTAATGACAAAATATTAGCTGATTCTAGTCAATTACTGTATGATGTTTTACATTGTACTCAGTCTGGAGCTGGACTTTATAATACAAGAAAACCTAGGCGATGCGTTGTGGTTCATCAGAAGCCTGAGCTATGTGTTTCTACCTCGTAGAAGATCCGGGGTTGGGTGTGGCCAATTGTAGGTCCTGATCAGCTGCCAGTCAAAATCGTCATCTTGGCCCTGTCGGTACTCACACAAGCCAGGGTCTGAGTCTTCATCAAAGGTACAGCCAGCTGCAGCAAGGAAACAATGTCATACATTAGAAAAAAAAAGAAATAGAAAACTAAAAGATATTAAGATATTAACCTCCAGCTTTGCTACATGCTGTCAGGAGGAAACTGGAGAAGAAATGCACAGACACCAGACAAATGATTGCTCTGTTACATCACCACAGGCTTACTGTATATGTGTTAATACATCAACTCCTGGAGAATCTTTGCAGCTATAAACTAAATTACAGCTAATGGTTAGCACCAGGTAGTCAGCATGGACTGCCTATTTCATCCATTCCCTCAAAATCTGCCACCATTTGGTGCAATTAGCCCTGTGCTGTGAAAATGACACAGCAGCCACAGGTCATCCAGATAGCCAGAAATAATGGGCAGCAGTGCCAGAGCAGCAAGGGGGATTCTTCAGCTGATGGAGGACAACAACAGCCCAGCTCTTAGCCTGTGAAGGTGACCCAACCCTGTCTGGCCTCTAATGGTAACATTCACTATTTTGCCATTATCACACAAACCACAGGCTTTTAAAGCCACCAGCTCGGTTGTCAAAGTAAAGGGAAAAATGCTTTGGTCTTTTTTAATTGGTCAGAAAACACAGGTGCACTTCAAAAAAAATCTATAAATAAATAGTCTGGACCAATTTGTGGTCATGCATGGATGTGTGAAATATGTTCTACTTGACTTCATCCGCAGGTGAAAGCAGTGTTTAGACACAGTAAGACTTTTAGAGATGGAGCTAAACATTATTTTGTTCCTCAAACAATCTTTTTGATAATTTTGTCTAATCTATTAATTGTTCAGTCTATAAAATGCAAGAAAATTACATTCTGAGTACACATCACAATTTCCCAGAACCCCCTTTAATTTGCTTGTCTTGTTCAAAAAACAGTCCAAAACACAAAATATTTAACTGTGAATCGATTATCAAAATTATCATCAGTAATTGGTGAACCACTAGAAAAAAACAAAAAAACAAGCTACTCAGAGCGTGAAACCATCAAACAGTTCCTGAATTGGCGGGCAGGCCACCCGGATGGAACCTAGGCTCATTATGAAGGGGACACACATGGCCAGAAAACATTTTCACATGCCAAACACAGGTGCAGCTCAAATTGCTGTGCTGCAAGAGCATCATTAATGTTGTTAGCTCCACCTGTGATTTTCCTGCAAATACAAGTCATAAAGTCTGCTTTGAAAAAGCTCTATAAACTCACACTGATTTGAGAATGATGAATAAACAAGAGCTCAAGCTCTGATGCTGCAAGGACATCTAGATTCATGTTAGCGAGATTTATTCAGAAAGCAGAACATTTAAACAATGTGGAGAGAGTTTACACCAGGATACAGAAGAAACAGGCATTGCTCATTGATACAACTTCTTCAAAGTCATTATGTCAACATGAAGAAGTGCCTTCAAAGCTTTGGATTCCAAAAATGCCAAACTTAAAAAGTTTGGAAACCACTGTGTTGGAACATGATAAAATATTTTCCCATAATTCAGATTTAACCAAAAAAAAAAAAAAAGAGGTTGGAATGTTGATGGGAGGTGATGGAGTACCTGCCAAAAAGGCTAAAATTTTGTGTATGTCACCAAATGGGAGGAGGCTTACCCGTACTTACGTACGAAGAAAAGCACAGGTCAAAGTAATGCTTTTTGTAAAATTTTAGAGTATCACAGAGGAAAATCTGCCAAGAGGTGCAGAAACATGCTCCACCAATGACTGCATTTACACTGTCTGCCATCCACTGTCATAATCACCCTCTTCTACCAACTGTCTCTCTTGCCAGTAGCTTCTCTCCAAATCACAACTGAATCATAATGTGAAAGTGGTGTGTACATATCCTTCAAGTAATACTAAAAATCTAATCATAATGTGCAAAGCATTCCACTTTCAACCAGGTGACTAACTGTAGTTTATCCAATCCTTGTTGCTCTAATATTTTCTTATACTTTATTGTTCAACAATCTAAACACCTACTGTCCTGAGCACAGTGATGGAACAATCGATAGAACTGAGGCCACATAGTAAAATCTGAGCTTTCCTTTTAATACTTCTAGCACCGATGTCTTTGTACAGTGTGACTGCACATCTCACTCCAAACTAACTGATACTTCATTCCAAATGCCCAGAGCCGTCTACGGTCCCAGGACCCTCGTCACTAACAGATCATATTAAAGCTTGGCAGCAGTGCTGCTGGAGTTAAAGAGCGACACTGACTCAGTGCCAGCTTCTAGTTAGTAGTATCCTGTTTGGTCTGCTCCCCCAATGTTGCTTTTGTGTTTTGTTTAGAGGCTCCACCTGTTTTCTTTACTAATGTATAAGATTTGAGTCTTAAGAAACATTGTATGCTGCAATAAACTACTACCGTTCCTGCTGACAAACAAATATCATCATCTCACCACCAGTGAACGTCCCCGTCGCCTCGGCCCTCTTCCCCTCCGCCTGCAGCCAACCAAGTGTTTCCGGGTGTGTAAGCAGATCAGAGTTTTAATTGCCTCCTGTGTGAGGGATGCTTGTTGTGCTGCGCCGTGCCCGCTTATATGAGGATGAGAGGGCTGAGTGGTGGAGCAGGCCCTGTGGTGAAGGTCTGCCTTTCATCGAGAGCCCTCCAGCTCCAGGAAGAAATGTCACCATCAGACACGTTCCACTGATTCCCCTCATTAAGACTCATCCTTCCCAGCCTCCTTTGCTTTTAGCGCACACGTTCCTCTCAGTGCCCAAATGAGCTTCTCTGGCAGCAGGAGGGCAAGCCCATGTAATTAGAAAAGCCACGTGCGCTCTGCTCAATTTTTCCTGATGTGTGTGTGTGTGCATTTCTTTGAATGTGCATGCAGGAAGTGTGTGTGTGTGGTTGGCTGAGGTTGTTTACTGTTTTGATGTTTACTTAAAAATGAATAAAATTATAATGAATCCGTCAATGTCACACAGGCTAAAGCTGTAACGACTGTGGGAATGAATTATTTGTGTTCATCACAGAAACAGGGAATGTGGCCAACATGGGACTAAGATTGCTCAAATTTCCACATAATAATGACTTGAATGCGAGGAAAAGCAGCTTTGAGAATGCTAATTGCTTATCAGAGGTGATAGCCCAGTGCAGTTCAGCACGGTCCCCAGGCAACGCAGCGCCATGCAGAGCAGTAATAACACCTGGAGACGTGGACGGCAGGGCCCGAGATAACTTCAGTGAGCCACTGTCACAGCTGACAAGCTTTTCAGGAAGGGAACAAAGAGGGAGAAATAAATAAATGCGCAAGAATGAGGAGCCCTCCTCTTTGAAAGGTAGGAGAGGTAATTTGCAAAACAAGACCCGAGCTTGTTGTTAGATACTGATAGATGTCTGGTGTTTTCTACATTTGACTCGGCCTAATTTCTCAACTCTTTCTTCTACCGAAGACGAAGAAACTACAATTTAGTAAGTAAGTAATGGTGAGGCTTTTTCTGTTCCTCACTCACCAAACTTGTACTTTCCTACTTACAACCCAGCTTAACAGACGATAATGTTCGTATCCAAGTCACTTCATTGCTCCGACCCAAACTCTATGGTAGTCTTTCATCAGATTCCACATAAGCAAGCAATAAAATGTTTTTCTTATAGCTAATTTTAAATGAGACTGCTGATCAGAGTAATCCTCTGTGCGGTACTGGGGGATTTTACTAGGCAAAGACTGCAAGAGGCAGCTAAGAATTTCATTAATGCAGCTTTCAGTGATGGTCTAAATACTGTTTCAGAGGCTTCCCTGTGATATGTCACAATTCTGAGGGGGAAAACAATATTAGTAATTTTTCTGATTTTTTTTTTTTTTTTAATGGAGTAATATTTCCATTTCATTGTCAACTAATGTCACTTTACTATGGAAGATGTCACATACTGCATGTATATTTTCTATTCTTAGAAAATCTAAACTTCATATGCGGTCATAGTAATGAGGACACGTCACACAGTGTAATAGTGTGGTTGATTGATGCGTTTTTGGATAACAATAAGGCTCTATGGCACACAGGATCGAGATATATCAGGCTTTGATACATACACAGTGCTTGTTAGTAGATCAATCTATTACTTTTGTCTTTTCATGGGGTGGTTTGAGGTTAGCATAGATGCTGCTATAGCTATAGCAGAGAATTTCTTCATTTTAAGACGAGCAAAAAACAGCACTAAAATTTTCTCTCCACGGAAAAGATGTTACTGCTCTTCTCCAACTGGCTTCAGCAAGAGTCCTACTACATCATATGGTTCGTTGATCCGTCTGGTTGTAAGTTAACCTGTGATAGATGACAGCCAGATGGCTCATCCAATAACCTGCCAAGCATTTTTTGAAACTGCCCTTTTCCAGTTTCCAAGGATGACTTTTCAGATGCTTGTGTGTAACACAGTTTGTTGACACTTAGAAAAATCTAAAGTATGAGCAGCATTATGATGCAAACATACTGAATATGAGCTTTCTCAGCAGCTTTACCTGACCTTACAATAACCATAGGCAAAATTACTTTGAGGAAAAAAAGCATCAAAAATAGATTTCAACAAATGATTAAAATGCCTGATCACCTTGGCTTTAAGCACATAAAGGGCTGATACATCCAAATTACAAAAATATGTTTGTCTTTTTTAATTATTTTTTCACATTCATTTGAGTTTCATTTCACTTTAAAGCAAAGACAGACAGAAAATGAGAAGAGGACACAGAGTATGACATGTAACAAGCTCGAATCGTTGGATTGTGGTGGAAAAAATCTGAGCAAATAAAGCCAAATAAATAGAAATACCATTAGATTTAAGTAAGAAAATATGTTTTTACTTCTGTAAAGGTGCACCGACACATTTACAGATGCCTTTTGAAATCCGCCAGGAGTCTAATACCTTCCAGTGTACATAGTGGGAGTTAAATGAATCCCATTATGGTGTTTGTGCCCTATCAAAGTCAGGAAGTAGTAGGAAGAGCATAACTCTGCTGCACAAAGTGGATGTGAGGCAGCCAGAGAGGGCCCTGGATGGAGATTAATGGGAGAAGGTGCAGACCGGTCTGAAGTGCTTGTGATGGACCCCAGGTACCACTGTCCAACCTGGTCCGCTTCTTCAGTGGATACCACGACCCTGACTAATAGCCCACACAGCAGACACATCATAAATATGTTGTGATGGAGAGGGAGGAAAACACAAGCCTCTTACAGGGCATTTATCCTGGAGAGGGAGAAATAAATTAGAGGGGCGAGACAGAAACCGTGAGCTGGGTGAAGAGCCCTCCAACAGAAGGAGAGGAAGAGCAAAGCCAAAGAGGGGTGGGGATAATGAAAACAAATCACAGATCGTGTGAAACAAGAGGATGGAAAAGGATGGAAAACAAGATTTCATTCCTTTGTCTGTAGAAGCTATACAGTATAAGACACTAAGAGGTAATCAAAGAAATCTGGAATGAAGATGGGTTTGTATTGATCACACTGATCCAGTGCAGCTCTCAGATGAGCTTAAATCATCTATATACAGATTTAACAAGGGCACTCATTTGCAATTACTCTTACAAGGATAACAGTGATTACATAGTGCAGGGCAGAGTGGCAACGCACAGATTCTCAAAGATATAAATCTAAGCTTGTATGGATGGCCGCCAGTCAGAAAGATTGCTTTTCACTGCTCATTTGAAGAAAATGAAGTGTAAATGTTACTGAAACCACCATTAAGATACCCTTAGACTTCCTCTTTCATGATCAAGTTGATTGCTAGCCTTTTTTTCTGATGTTTCAAGGCAAGGACTTGTTTTCCCCTTCAATTTAAGTTCAAGACTACCACTACCACTGCATGCGAGTTACTACTTTTTTTTTTTTCTTCAAACATGGAGCACCCTTCTTGTCACTAATCTTCTCTTATTAGCTAAAAAATCTGACTTAAAGTTGACTGGGTGAAACCTGACCAAAAATCCCACCCTGTGCTGATAAGGCAGCTCTATCTGTTAAGCTCATTTCCCATTGCATTAAAGCAAATTCCGCAGGCAAACCACCTAATATTGTGTAACCAGCAGCAGAGCTCTGCTGGCACTCCTTTAATCAGAGCCTCTCAGATACTGGGGCTCTGTTGGGACTGAGGATCCAGGATGTTCTCTTGTTTGGTTTGAGATAAAGCTCCGCTGCTGCGTGATTTGCATTTGAGCGTGTGCAGGCAATGCATCAGACCTGACAAGTTTACTTATGGAAGGTGGGGAGTGAAGCAAGAGATGGGGGGACGCAGCTGTACAGCCCATCAATAGTGAGCCAGCAGAAGAACACCACTTCCTCATAGACCATTAATAAAAGCCACTGCATTTTCAGACTCGTTACCAAGGAAGAGGACAGGAAACAGTGTGAGGGAGGGAGCGGGGTGAAGAAGAAGAAAAGGTAAAAGAGTAGAGTATGTTTTATTAAAGCAAAACAACACTCCTGGCAGACTGTAGGGTTTGGCCAATATAGGTTTTTGATTGACAATACTGAATACTGAAGCAATATGCAGTTTTCAGAACCAAGTCCGCGAGAGCCAATATTTGGAAGTCTATAAACTTGACCTTTTTCATCCCATAAAAATATTCAGTGAATTTTATTCTTTCCAAACAGAGACTGCATTGAGACCATTATTATACCAACAAAAACTGCACACAGACTCCAAAGGTCAGATGTATAAATGATGCATGCGCACAAAAACCATGTCTGTCCCACATTAACAGAACCCTGTTTATTTTTTCACATCCTTTAATCGTTAGCAGTCTTCTTTTTCCCTGCCTTTATCAGCACATTGCTAAGGAAAAGGCCCAAACTGTTGCTCAACATAAAGAGCACGGTCACACAGGTCTTCACACAGGTCATCTAAACAGTCCTCTATCGTGCTACTAGTGGTCAAAAGGTCCACAGGACACCTTTAACGAGTATCTCTAAAGACAGAAAGTGCAGTAAGAACATGTGCACCTCATGCTACTTCAGACAAACGTATTTCACACACGCACATGATTTTCCAGAGAGACAAAATGCATATGAGGGAAGCGATAAAATACTAAAACACTGTTTGTAAGCTAATTAGGTCACTAGCCAACGTTAGCAATTGTGCATGATGATCGTTGTAGCATACACATCCTGTATACACACAAATGAGAGCCTTCATTTCACGTGTCCGAGACCAGTGTATTTCATGTAATGGATAGTCAAGGTCACTGTCTTTGGAAAAAAATAAGCATTTGCAATGAAGGGAAAACCCAAGGACTTTGAACAGATGAGGGGCTCCATCATAGTGCTCTTGTAAACATAATCTAATGGAGGATCCCCAACAAATTACTACTTCATTTTTTCTCTTTTCTGTGTTTTGTATGTCTGACCTAGATATAAAAACAACATAAGTGCGATGCTTAACCATGAACTAAATAACTGATTATCTTTCTGATGTTTGATGATAATGACTGATGGTTTGTAGCTACGTGCAATGAACTAATGAAGATACGAGTGCTGTAAATACAACTCATCAATTTAACTGATTAAAGTAGTGGGCAACAAATTCCATCACTGATTAGTTTGGTCTGCACGTTGTGCGTTGTGGTAAATATGATCGAGTGAGAAAAGCATGATTAAAAGGTATAACTTAAAAACAAACATAGTGGACAGAAATACATTCTATTCTTGTGACGGATCAATGCCAGGCCTCTGCAACAGCTATCTTAAAGCTAACATTTCATAAAGCTAAATGCAATGATAAAGCTATTATTAGCTAATATTTGAGAAAGCTAAAGCCCGATAAAGCTATTTCAAAGCTAATATTTGATGATGTTAATGTCCTGATAAAGCTATTTTAAAGCTAACGTTTGATAAAGCTAATGCCTCGATAAAGCTTGATTGATCAAAAACAGGAGAGAAAAAGACACGGAAGGTATTTCTGTCTGTTTCGTCTGTTTTTAAATTAGCCTTCAATTGTGCATTTGTTCGTAAAAAACAGACACAAATCTACTGGAGATGACAGATTTAGCTAATTACCTCAAATTAGGTCAGAGAGACACTGGAGTATAGCATAATGTTATGGAGTTTTTGGAATATTTCATTGCTTTGGTCAGAGACAGTCTAAAGTGAGTCCTTTATTTCTTCACAACACAAATATGAACAATATCTGAACAAATGTATTTTAGTTACATTTCCCTTTAATTCTCAGTGCATGGCTGCATTCCCAGTGTCCATTTATTTAATTTCATTTTCTTATTGTAGTGACTTTGTCTGTATATTTGCCAAACTGTTTGAAAGAACATTGTACAGGAAGTCAAGGGATAATATTTCTTTAATAAAATGCCAAAAATTGTGAATTTACCTTTCCTTTTTATTTGATTAACACTGATTAATCAGAGTAAGAATGGACAGATTGATCAATTATCACAACAATATTAATGGTTGTGCATAAGGACAACCCGTATCCATATTTGTCTTTGTGGGTACAGTTTTATATGTGACCCTACCACATTTGGTTCCAGATGTTGGATGAGTGTACCACAGGACTGACCCATCAGTCTATAACCCCAATAAAATCCAATCACACGTCTGACCTAAGAGTTACTAAATGAAAACACACCTGTTGCAGAACGCAGTTGATTTTATCGAGACTGCCCACTGTGATAACCTGAGCGAGTAAACACACTGCGTGTGTGAGATCGATCAAAATGCACTTGGTGGAGCTACAGCTGCGGTCATTTATCATCATTTATCATGATATGGGGATTTGACTGGAGATATCCAAGCATGTTATGACTGATGGACTGAACCACTGTGCTCTTGTGACCTTTACAAGATGTAGAGTAAATGGTCTGGCAACAGCTACATGCCTGTCCAACCTCAGACAAACCCGGCCATAAGTCTCCATTAAATGAGGATGAACTGCGGTACGTCTCCTCTGAGCTGCATCCATGTTTCTCAAGCACATCCTCCTGTCTTTATTTCCTGTCTTTAGCTTTTCCCAGGCTCTCACAGCTTTCTCACACCGTCTTGGTCAAAGATACCATTATTCTGAATCACAAGACTGATGAGTCAGAATATCTATCTATCTATCTATCTATCTATCTATCTATCTATCTATCTATCTATCTATCTATCTATCTATCTATCTAATTTCCCTCTTACTGCATGGTGCACTTTTCCTGCTTGAGTTGGGAGTGGATAGCAAGATGGACACCGCAGGGCATACGATGTCGTGTGAAATTGTTTCATTATTGGTCCATGATGGTTCTACTCCCTAACTGCAACTCAGGAAAGTCTCGACCCAGGCCAGTACTTTCTGAGGTCAATAAGACTTTTTAACATCTCTCTGCATCTTTAGAAGGTAACAGATAGGTTTTTACTGCCACATAGCACAAAGTAATCTCGGTCTACCTGCAGGGATTGGTAGGATTGTTGGTATATACAGTTCAATGAGATACGCCAGACATCTGGATGAGAATTTGCTACAGATGTTCCTATTAGAGGTGGAGAACGGTCACTGATTACCTCGTACTTGAAATTTAACTAGTTGGCTGTTTAGGAAAAGAAGAGAAGTCAGTGTTTCCATGGTTTATTCCTAAAGTATCAGTCTAACCTGACCTTAAACTGCAGCAAAGACAAGACCCGTGTACAACAAGATTAAAGTGGTGGCTGCATGATATACAAGCAAGGAGGTCGAAAAGTAGATAGATACCGGCAGAGAGAAAAGGTTCTGGCTCAGATATACTTCAACCTTTGTCAGTGCGGAGATGGTGGATAAATTCTCTGCTAGCAGTTTACTTAGGTAGAGGAAGAGAGTCACAAAGCACCCGCTACGGACAAAGCAGATACTTTTCATTAGGGCAGGCTCTCTCCTTTCATTTCTCATTTAATCTTTCCATTCCCCCCCTCCACAGAGACATCAATTACAGGCCTCCATCTCCCGCAATCTGAAGCTGCGCTCTAGAAGCTATCGGAGCTGCTTAGCCAGTTAATGCTATTGTTAGAGATGTCATGAGGAGAGGGCTGCATGAATAGAAGTTGATGAATAAAAACAGACCTTGTCCGATGAGGCTCAAATCACACTAATTAAGAAGATGGAGGGTTTTTCTTCAGTACCTGCATTACAGCACTAGGCCTCTCACTGATGGAGAAAGGGAGGAAAATGACAGATACACTCAACTACTGTTACATATGAAAATTTAATCAAGAGTGCTAGAGGAGACACTTTTCCCTTCATGTGGAAAGCCACTTTAAGTGGTTGTGTCAAGTCTTTTTTGTCCCCTGCAACAGAGGAATATTCATTTCAGGACTGACCTAAATGCATTACCTAAAAGCTTTATATCTCTATTTGGCGGTGATGTATTCATATTGGAAATTATTACTGTCTCCACGCTTAAATTCTTCATAAATTCTGACCAATTAGAAGCCACATATTAATGAATGGTCCCTAAAAATGTGGCAATTTGCGCAGAAGGTGTGGCTTGAGTGGAAATCAAACACATCTAAAGACTTACAGAGGCTTTAAAAATAGCCTGCTTTCTGCTGGATCTTCGAGGCAGTCATGGTCATGGCGTGCATAGATTTACACAACATGCGTGATTGCATGATGTTACGACAACCAACCGCCCGGTGGCTTTGATGTCGATTTCCATACAATCAAATGGTAAAAATAAACGCTAAGAATCGCTCCGAGCAGACTGAACTCAGTCATCTGAAACCACAAATGAGGAAACAACTCTACTGCAGCAAGCCTGATAGTGATGGTTATTTATTGGCAACTTTCTTCTTCGTGTTGGCTGCAGAAAATATTACGCGCTTCATCCTGGTATTCACCGCAGGTGGTCAGCCACAAGAACAGAATGTAGTAAGCCATTCAGAAGTTTTTATTATTTATTTTTACACAGTATATACAAAAATAATAAACTACAGAAGGAAATGTAACCAGAATACCAAGAGATAAGATGCACAGGTTCAGGTGACACTCTGTCCCCTCCTCTGTCCCCTGAGCTCAGCAGGCCCCAACGCCGCTGCTGCAGCTCATCCCTGGGGTGCTCCAGGCAGCTGCAGGGCCGTGACCTCCATTACTGAGACAAGGCTCTGACTGCACAGCCTCCCTGCTATCCTTATCCCAACAGACACACAGCTAGACAATACACTTTAGCACACCACCTGGTTTATGCAAACAGTGTGAATATTTTTTTCTCAGGCCAGGTCCAAAGAGCATCAAACTTCTTTATGAGAGGATCTTGCGACAGATTTTAGTTTAGACAAAAACAAACCAGTTGGTTCTTTAAGATGAGCAGTGGTGCAGGAAGTTATCAGATCCTTTAATCAAGTAAAAGTGGCAATACTGCGATACTGCAAAGTAAAAGTCCTGCGATAGAAATGTCACCTAAATGAAAGGAAAATGTACTTGAAGTATCAAAAGTAAGTACTCATTATACAGAAAAATGGCCCATTTGAGTGTTGTTCTATTATATATTATTGCACTATTATTGCTATTTATCAGTAGGATTAATCACTTACTCTAAAATATCAGAAAAAGTAAAAAATTTGTCCACAAATGTCTCGATTTGTCCAACAAACAGTCCAAGTAGCATGCAAAGCAGAAAATGTACTTAAGTTACTTTTCACCACTGAAGATGAGGCCAAACTGGATGTGCACAGTAGAGCTGGGTATGGAGCCTCAATGGCAATGTCCAGTTTACTGGTCACGTACTGAAACTCAGGTATTACAGGAGGATTTTAGATTTTCATTGGAGCACCTTATTACATCCAAACCGAAGAATTCAGCCTTCTCTGCAGCACCACCTGGCTCTGCTGCTAGGCTGAATGCACTGAGCATATGCAGAAACGCTGCCACTCTGAAAGCCAACTGTCGAGAAGTTAAACAAAATACACAGGCCCAAAAGCAGCTGTTACAACAGCACTTAAAAATCTGCACGCACACACTCCCATTTGCACACACAAACAATATGCTAAACTCACATAACAGGGCACTGTAACCACAGTGATGAGAGCTCCTTTTTGAAAGAGATCAGTGCTCCTCCGAGAGAGTTGCACTGTCTTTGCTCCGACTTAATTACAGCTCATACCTCCCCTCTCACTCTGCAGAGGAGAGAAGAGAGGGCTTTGATTCAGATGCCCCGTGGAGCACTTGATCCTTTCCTTCCGGTGGCATCGTTTACTTCCCCTTTCTAAGCCGTTCTGTCTCCTGCTCTCACTTTAATTTTTTATTTTTCACCCCACTTGTGCTGAGGATGCATCAAGTATCTTTCTAGTGGCAGCACAAGGTTACAGCATTCAGCTGCACAGTTGAGGCACAGAAGCACAAAGTGGTGTTCAGTAACAAGAGGCTTTACATCACATTATAAGCAGCACTTCTTCAGCACCATATACATTTAAATGAGTACTTATATTAAGAGGCTTAGCCGTGAGAGGCTGTCCATTATTATGATAGAAAAATATATTACCCAAATGTCCAAGATGCAGACATAATTGCTCTTCAATCTTTTAGTCATTTTTGTGAGCTGCTTAATTCCAGCACACTTGGAAATACTGCACGCAGTTATTTAGAGTAACTTCAGTTTTATATGAAGAAAAAAGAGCAAGGAAGGGAGAGTGAAGGAAAGAGAGAAAGCAGAGGTAGTGAAGTGCTCATTCTTTTCAAGAAGCCTGGAAATGCTCCTCTTTATTTAAAAGGTGCCGCACAAAGCAGGAAGTTTCACGCCAGTGACTGCAAATGAATAGAGTCCATTTACCCCTTGAATGAATACTCTTACACCTCATGTTATTACAAAGCTACAACATCTGTTAACTGCTGAGCTAAATGAGAAACAATCAAGCTGCCGTGTGAGCACATGTACTTCTTTTAGTCTGGTAAAGTGTTAAAGCGAGACAATGTTACTATTGCTGAACAGAAGACGCTGTGGCATCGATGAGAGACAAGTTTGGAATAATGGTGAGTGTAGTGTAACAATAGCACAAAGAGAGAAGAGTCAACAAAGTGACACACAGCAAGGCTGTACCAGCAAAAACCCTGAGTGAACAGAACTGAGAATTTAGAGAAAGAGTGGAGTAAAATGTAGAGACATCACTGTGGTGGAAATATAAGGAGGCGTCTCGCACAACTGCAGCATCGGGTAGAATCTCTGACAAACAACTGGGGAGGTTCAACGGTCAGGGCTGTAAGATTTGAAAGCACAGGGAAGGTCAGGCTGAGCAGAGAATCTAACAGGCTTTGTCTTCGTCAGACTGCTAACCACTCAGCACTTTCCCATAGAGAAAGAAGGTGTGCAGAATGAAACTGTCCCCTGGTCTGTTTGAGGACAGCAAACCCTGAAAGACAAATGGGCAGGGCAGGATCAGGGCTGGCCAAAAAAAACCACGACACCCCACTGTCACAGGTCTGATCGTTCAGTGACCTGACACAATTTCTACAAGGGGAAAACATCGAATCCACTCTAACAGGATTGTAGCGACTGATGTAATAAGTGCCAGAAAACACAATATTTCGTCAGAATGTGATACAGCATCTGCTAGTGTGTGTCGGTGTGTCTCAGTCTAAAAGCATCTAAATATTTCTCTCAACATGTGGTTCATGCCTGTGCTGTGTTCACACACACTCACTTATACATACATAAGAAACAAGAGACGGTTCCTCTTCAGAGCTGTGCATGTGCATCTGGAAATGGACCTATTTTAAACCTCTTCATATAAAACCTCTCTACACACAGATCCTCTACACCGTGAAGATCCTTTTCAGGTGTTTGTCTCACCTGGACACCTCACTGGATTCATCCGGTCCACCATGATGGTGCAATATTTTTTTTTTTTAACCAGTGAACATAGCAGTTAATTTCAATGTAAATACACCATGAAATTAATAGAAAAATAGGCTCCAGGCTACAAACAGGCTGTTACCATTTTGCATTCACTATGAAAACATTTCAGGGGAAATATTCAATTCATGCTTTGGCTAAAGCAGGAAAGAAAAACACACAACAGCAATACACAAGATGTTTGTCCATAAAAATCCATGCAGTCACAATGAATTCCTCACAGTACACAGAAAGTGAAATTGAAAAAATTCTTATTTGTGTCACGTTTGGAGGGAAAATAAAAACACAAGGCTTTCTGATCCCTCTGGTGTTTTTCATAAAAAGCAACACGTCCCATTATGTCGGTTAACATGAGAGCTCTGTGCAGTTTAATGACCTCATGATGCAATATCACTTAAGGGCTCAAGATTCCCCAAAAACTTGCCAATATTCACTGTGGCTATGTGCAAAAAATTCTAATTAACTTTGGTGTTAATTAGGCACAGATTTATTAAATGCCACTCATTTGTTGCTAAATTAGTCAATATTTTTGACGCTCTTGTTCCGTTACAGGCAGCACCATAAGCACTTTGTGGTGCTTCACAGATTACAGCTCTTCACCAGGCAACAGCAGCACAAATATGTAACAACTGAGCCCAGAATAGACAACGGCTCAGGAGATATCATACCAAAAGAGCAAGAAGGCGAGACGAGTGTGTCTGAGATATAGGCTCTGTGGCAGGGCCTGTAATTACCACAGCCTGGGGCCTGCTCGACTTGCACTCATGTGGTCAGTGGGCCGGCCTTGACACCTTCACAAGGGCCCTCAGAAACCACAACGGCAGCGACAATGTCAGCCCTGCCCCCCAACACACTGCGCTGCCCGGCCCGACGACGGATGATAACCTCCTTCACGGAGCAGTATAAGCTGATAATTAGGTACTTAGCCGTGGTCATACAGAAGTACCGATCTGATATGCAGGCCTGTCAAGTCACTGGGGAGGAGTTTAAAGACTGTAGAGCAAGGGTAAAGAATTACAAGGGCTGGGAATTTGTGCTGCATATTAATTGTAACCAATATAGAGGCCAGTGCCCACAGCCCACATGGCCATCTGGGCTGAGTTAGAGAGCAACTGGGACTCTGTAGAGGTTAACTAGAGCCTGTGTGAGTGTGTGCGCACGTTTTTGGCAGTCTGTGTGTGCAAGCATGTGTATGGGCATGCAGCGCCCTTCTACATGGGCATATGTGCAGGCATGCGCAGAAGCTTATGTGTCTGTCTTCGGAGCATTAAGCAAGGAATGAAAGTTTATGACGTGGTAATATCCATTATGACACTTAAGCCGCTGTTCAGATAATATTTTAAAGGGCTCTATCCATCACTCTGGCTGGACCACTGAGGGCTTCCTGACAGCCCAGATCCCATCCTCATTTAACATTCACACTCTCAAACAGCTGCCAATATTTTACAAGGAGCAGCATCCGGGCTGGGCCACAGAGCAAACACATCAGTTTGTTCTTCGTTTGGCACCACTTGGCATGGAGCCTTTTAATGCAGGATACATCTGTAGAACAATGTGGGCGAATCAGCTCAAAATGGAAGGAAATACAGTGGGACCTTGAACTGATCTGGAATCCGGACACGTTCACAGAGTCAAACTTCATTATCTCTGGTTCCAGGGTCAAGTGTGAATGAGTGCGCTATGATAGGCTTCCAACCTACCGTGTTTGTGGCACCAAAAATAAGCCAGCAGCCATTTAATACCTGCAAATTCTATAATTTTATACCCAAATTTAATGTGACATTTTACTTTTGTTACTGTGGATAAAAAAACTGCACCATCACGGGATAGTTAAACTCCCTCTGGAAACAGTTAGCAGCTGGCAGTAAGACCTTCTTAAGGTGGAATATAACTAATAAAACATTTAGAATTACATTAAGACAAAAGGACTGACCAGGAGACTGTAAAACAGCCCCACAGTGGCACGACACCACTCTATCAAAACTACCCCTGAAGTGTATTTGGAGACACTGTGTTCTTTCAAGGTGAGGTCGTGGGCATCTTGGCAACACCTAGCCCTTTGCAGGTAGTGTAATAAAAGATGTGGGCCACCAAGTCGTCCATATGTCCTCCATAGCTCAGTTTGTCTGTGTTGGTAAGCAGAACACAGGGTGACCTCCCATTAAACCCACTCTTATACACACTCTTAACAGGGGATCAGATTGGCTCTCAGGCCTCA